>NC_035443.2:78395107-78697888 GCF_002127325.2 Helianthus annuus | reverse complement strand
AGTCTTGAACAACAACCAAGCAAAGCTAGAGGGATCACAGAATCAAACGACACCTAATATAGGTAACTATGTTAATAAACGGACCTAATCGGAGGATCGGGTAGCATGAGGGTTAGTAAACCAAATGAGTGTTAGAACTCATGCAATATGGTTTAACAAAGCCTACATACTAAAATGAAACCTATGCTAAGTGCTTACGACCCATTACGACTCGTTAACATTGCTTACACTACTTTAACGCGTTGTTCGCGTAAAACGCGTTCGGAACGCCTAACTAGTCCTATGACAAGTATTATATGCCTTAACATGTCAAATAATGTTACCTAATCAGTTTAGATGTCAAAATTTAGGTTACATATGCTTAAAATGAATTTATACGCAAAAGGGCATTTTGGTAATTTTTCTAAGGCATATAAATTACCTATCATACCACTAACTAAACGAAGTGACCATAAGGTATAACCTCGGAAGGTTATTCCCTATACAACTATGGTCACTAAACATGTTTGGTTGGATCCTAATGATCGACCAAACGGGTCTAGTTTGAAAGTCTAAGCGGTTGTTTAGACTGCTTGACTTACGACTCTACATAAGCACTAAACCTAAAGTGACGAGCTAAACATGTTAAAACATGTTTAACGAAGTTAGAAAACAGGTTTGGTATCAAAACAAATGGTTTTGATACCTAAAAGTAGTTTGGTTACAAAATAAGCAAGAATACGCATTTTGGCCGAAACTACGACTCGCCACTATGCCTAGATAACATGGTAATCAGTAGGTATAGTCATAAGAGACTAAAACCATCGTGATTACGCTCACGTTATGAAGTTCAAACGAACTTCGTATTGACCATAAACTGGTCAATGCAGAAAGTCAAACAAAGTTTGACTTTCACGATAAAAATGCATAAAAGAACGAAAGAGGACTTACAAAAGGTCCAAGGAGGTTTGATCCAATTTATTCTCAGGTATGAAGTGCAAGACTTCAACTTAGAGAATGAAAATCAGATCAAATATGAGTTTGAGAGCAAAGGGGGTGGAGTTTATATAGTTTTTGCACAACCGTTAAGATCGTTCATCGTAAAACGAGCTTTGATCTCATCCGTACACATGTGCCCATGGTTTTGTGAAACCATGGGAGCCCCTAGTTTCATTAAAACCATGTGCAAATGAGGGGAACAGCTGGAACAAGCTAGAATTTATATTTTTCATTTTGGTCCCTTCCTAAGATAACTATGGCAGAATGTCAATTTTGGTCCCTGAATGTGCAAAACATGGTTTTTGATGCATTTTTGACACGTTTAAGCCCCGTTAATCCCATTTCAAGTCTCTAAAATAAATTTAAAGTATAGGTAACATGATACATGCTCAAAAATATCTTGGATGTCGGTTCCTTTGGTCGTACGGTTGTGTTGTTCGGTTAATTACGACGAAACACGAACGAATGCGAAAAACGATCCAAATTACACGACGAATGGAATTTTATCATGCCAATCACTAAAATAAAATATTTTAATGATTACATAAAGTTTTGGATGTCCGGATGTATTCAGAACGTAAGATATGCGCGAAAATGCAAACTTATGCACTTTTTTACGCTTTTAGTCCTTGAATGACCAAAAAGTTTATTTTAGCACACCGAACCCCTCAAAGCCTATTTATAAGTTAGTTAAAGGTTATTTAAGGTATGTTAAGCCTATTTCACTATTCCGGAGTGTTCGTTGCATTAAACTGGTTATATTTGCGCATCATTACGCGTATAACCTTCCAGAAAGCGATTTAAAGCTTGAAATCGAACAAGAATTGATATGTGAAAAAGATACACATATTTATACAAATCCCAAGTATGAAATACAATATTTAATCGGTTTGGTATTTGTTTGATGGTCGCAGAGGCACAGGTATCACAAGCACCTAACTGGACTGTTGTCATTTTCCCCTTTTCTCTCATATACTCTACTACGTATAAGGCAACATCTGCAGAAGGAAAATCGATAACAAATAGTTTGACATCATACAAGAAAAGGATTTCATCACTTACTAGTTTTGTCTTCTACATACACCGATTTGTCACGGCGATCTGCTACCCAATATAGACTCATTTTAGCAGCAACCAATGCCCTCTCAGGCAATTGAATAGAAAGAATCTCCTTAATATCTTGGTACCATATTTTAGTAAATAGAGCTTCTAGGGTTTCCGGTGGAATTGCATCTGTTCCTCGGAAATGCTATGTTTGATATGATTGATGGCTTGATCCTGGTCATGTCACGCCTCCAAGCGGTGGTACTCCGCGTGTGGGATTTTGGGGGTGTGACATGAGGGATGCGCTATATTTCAAGCACTTGCAGAAAGTATTATACGGGGACTAGGTCAGAATTTCCATTCAGCAGAAGTCCCGGGATAATACCCCAGATATCACTAAGCATAAAGACCTAGTATCTCAGAAAGAGGGACCTTTCAAACAAGATTTCGGGGGTTACCCATATATCCAAGAAATGTTCCCCACGAGATAAGCAAGTTTGAGATTTAGATTTATATCTCGAAAACAATCTACTAAATGTGCAAAAACCTACTGGCACATCCATAGTGAGATCGTTTATCACAATTTTTACTATCCAATTTTTTAGCATGTTGTGACAGTCCACTGATGTACTATCATTTCCTCTTTTTCACAACAAAACTCATTTTTGATTTTATCATGTTTTTGACTTTTTCAAATTTTCTAATGTTTTTGGATTTTCTGAAACTTTTACTCCCCCTAAAATGCAAACACATTTAAAAGAAATTTGAAAACAAACTGTACAAGAAACGTGACAACTGATATCGAATCGCTTCAATTCGCCATTCACTTGGCATAAACAATCAGAACTCCCCCTTTCAACAAACTATTTTCCCATTTAGATTTCAAAACACTTAAGTTTGTTTTAACCAAAATGGTTTTTCCGGAAAATTAGTTTTGTTGATTTTACCACTTGTAGGTACGAGGATCAAATCATCATCTTGTTCTTAACCACTTGTATGAAAATTACATCAAATTCAAATTAATGACCTTGATTAATCGCTTTGTAAGAACCAACCTCTATACCACTTGTATGTAAAAACAATCAAATACAAAGAATGATGTCGATTCATGTTCCACTCTTACCAACCTGGGAACTCCTGCAAGTCAGGTTTTTCTATTCAAAGAATATATCCACCCAAGCCTGACCAGCCTTGGGTGTTACCGAGTTACAAACGCTCGGTTTCTTACCTCCCATTTTCTTCTCATAGAACTCTTTAACCCCTTTGACTTTTCGACCGATCATTTTTCCAAATATGTGTTTCACTTTGGGGTTAAAGGTCTTTTCAACATCAAAAACCTTTTTGTGAGAATAAAATTGATTTGAAATTTCAACTTTACCAATTTTCTTCTTAAAATTTTCAGCCCGAAGTGGTGGAAAATTCTCATCATCCACAGTAGGAACTGATTTTTCACCATTTTCTACAACCTGTGGCTCCTCTGATTTTGTGGAATCAGATTCATCACAAGAAGATAGCTCCTCTGATTTTGACCTATCAGAATCATCGCTAGAACTATCAACAGACTTCTTAACAACCCATTTCTGGTTGTCAGATTTAGCTCTTTTCTTGTAAAACCTGTTTGAACATTCACCAATTTCAAATTTTGAATTTTTGAATAATTTGGTTCTATCAATTGGTGGTTTAAACTCATCACTTTCTCTTTTAGTTTAGAAACTCCCTGTTTGGTTTGAATTGCCTGAAAACAGTTCATGGCAATATGACCACTTTTTCCACACTTGAAACAGGTTCGAGTTTTCTTCTTCTAATCCACAGTCTTCATCTCATCTTGCTTCATTGCAAGGAAATCTCTGTTTGACTGCTTTCTGAATAACTTTTCTTTCTCTTCTTCAGAAGATGTACCTGAAACAAATGTCATCTTTGATTTAAAATCTCAAACATATTTTTCATTTTTCTGTTTTTCTATTGGAGTAAAACCTAATCCTTTCTGTTTGAAATTACCGTTATGGTTTGGTTTCTTTTGAAAACCAGAACCAGGACTGTAACCCTTTTTCTTGTTTAATCTTTGTTGAACTCTTGAGGTGTATTTTTTAGGTTTATTAGTAAGATTTATATCTTTTATTTCAGAAATATTGATTTCTGTTAGTTTGAAAACCTTTTTTATCATCTCAGTTTTGACGCCTCTTATTGGAAATTCCTCATCAGAATATACTTTGTCAGAATCATTCAAAGTATAGGCAACTTTAAACGTTTCATCATTCAAATTAGATTTTGATAACATGAATTCTTTATCATAAACTCTTTTGCCCTGTTTTTCATTTTGACCCGGAGTGCTGGACTCAGACTTTGACTCTGACATATACTCTGACTTTGACTCCTCAGTTTCATTGTTATCTAACACATGATCCACCACTTTCTTCATCAATTGAGATTGTTGATCAGTGTCAGACGATGTAAACGTGACATCAATACTTTCTGGCAAATTGACTGAGGACTCCGACTCCCACTGTAAGTTTGTTGCCTTTTGAATTCTTTCAGAATTTGGATTTCTGGGTAAATATCCATTTTCCAGCGCGGGTGGACACTTGTTATAACTGACACCTTGTTTCTTACCAGAATTCTTCTTGTCAGTCTTTTTCTTTGTGTCATTCTTCTTATTTGGAGTCTTTTCTTTAGTTTGTTCTTCTGTCACTTCGTCCTCTTCAGATACCTCATGCCTTCAACAGTTGTATAAATCCTGTCAATGACATAAGAAGTACATGAGTAACTTTTCAACAAACGATTAACTCTTTTAGTTTCAATTCTTTGAGCCTCCAGTTTTTGTTCTAGAACATCACACTTCTCAATGTAGTTATTCACAACTTTCTGTTTAACCATGAACGCTCCTTGAAGTGTCTTCATTGCTGTTGCCTGTTCTTCACTTGTGTCATTGTACATATTCATTGCTTTGTTCAACACATCATAAGATTCCTTTAACCTGTTCATGTTGTTGATCAACTCACTATTTTTCTTCTTTATAATCTCACAGGTTTCACAATTCACAGGAATCTCTTTGGCATCAACCTCTTCACTAATCTTGAACTTTGGAACTTCTTTCACTTTTCTTCTGACCACCAGAACATCTTCATCATCACTGTTGACCGGTGTTTTGACTTTTTTCTTTTTCTGTTTCGCTTTTTCATCTTCACTGTCACTTTCTGCCAGCATTTTCAAATGATCTCTCATTCTTTTTGCATAATATTCAGTGTCATCATCACTATCTTCTTCAATTCGAGCAACAAAAGTTGTGTGAACTGGAGCTTTGTTAGGATCATAATCATCCCAATTGAAATTCTCCCAGCTAAACCCTTTAGGTAGCTTTTCATCATCTTGATCAATCACACATGCTTTACCATCAGCTGGTATATATTTGTCCCAGTTGAATCCTGTTGATGGCTTCTTTTCATCTTGATTCACCATACAAGCTCTTTTTGAAGATTCTTCAATCACATTCCTTCCATGTGTCATTTGTGCCTGTTGTTGAGTTGGTTGTTGAGCAACTTGATGGTAGATGGCCTTCTGGTAGTAATCATTGTTGTTAAACGGATTTTGAGCTCCACTTGTCTCGCGATTGGTGCACTCCCTCTTGAAGTGTCCTTTTTCCCTGCAACGAAAACAAGTGACTTTAGATTTATCAAAACCTAAAGTAGAAACATTAGCCTCACGGAGATCATCTCTTCCTGTGATCTGCTTGAATTTCTCAGCTCTCCTCAACATGCTAGCCAAACACCATTTTATATCCATTAACTCCATCTCTTCAGCATCGATCTGATCGTAATCCTCCTTAGTCAGCATTGGATTCCCGATTCGACCTGCAACAAAACTCCCATATGATTCTAAAACAGTTCCCAACAGAGGCATGTGGCTTTTTGCAATTTCTTCTGTATAATCTTGATCATCCTCAAGAGTTAAAACAATATTGCACTGTAATTTTCTGCCATTCTTTGTTGTTGCCAAATTCAGATCAAATGATGGAAATGAAGAAAAACTTGTTTTGCTGCTTGATCCTTTAGATGAACCACTTGATGAACCCTTTGCATTGAATGCAGTTTCAACTTTCGGTGACATGTTTGTTTTTTCATTCAAACCTTCTTTGTAGTACAAACTGATGTCTTGTTCACCTTCAAGCACTTTCATTCTTGAAATCTTTATCTGTTCCATTTCTTGTGCTTCAAGCTTCTCAATGAACTTGCTCAATGTTAGATTGTTGAAACCTTTTTTGTTTCTTAGCATCATCAAGTATGTACCCCAAGTCTCATGTGGTAATGCATCAGCCAGTTTCTCAATTAACTCTTCATTCTCTTTGTTGATGCTAACTCTCTTCATGTTTACCAACAAATTGCAGTATCTTTCAATTATCTGTTTTGTACTTTCATTTTTCAAACCACGGAATAAATCAAACTCTTTTTTCAGAAGTGATTTCTTGTTTTTAATCATCTCTTGGCTTCCAACAAACTTAGATCGTAATGCTTTCCAAATCGAATATGCACTTCCAGTGTGTTGTAATAAGACCAAGATATCCTCTTTAAATGCCTGTTGTAGTAAACTGATCATCATTTTTCGTTTTTGTATTTCTTTTTCTCCTCGTCATCATTTGTTGGTCTAACGTATTTTGTTTCAATGCATTCCCAAGCATCCAAGTAATTAGCTTGCACCCAGTTCTCAAAACGTTCTTCCCAACCCTTATACTCCTCGATGTTCATGAGTTTGGGTGGTTTTTGCGTAGTGCCTGTTTCGTTTTCCAACATTGTCTGCTGAGCAACTGTGATCGGGGTAGCAAACGCGTTATAAAATTCCTCTGCCATGTTTCGGATTATCACAGATCACAAAACTGATTGTTCAAGCAAAATAACAGTTCTCAAGCGAAATAACGGTTCAAGCGAAATCACCCTGTTGAAGCGGAATCACTGGTTTCAAACAATATCCCTCAAGCGAAATCACAACTTGAAGCGGAATAGCAAGTTACAAGCGGAATCAGCACAATTTCTCAAGCGAAATACCGGTTCAAGCGGAATTAACCAGTATTCCAAGCGAAATGATGATTTTCAAGCGAAATAACAGAACTTTCAAGCGGAATATGGTTTTCAAGCGGAATTAACAGACTAATTTCGTTTGAAGAGCTGCTGACGTCATCATTTTCGCGTTGAGTTTGAAGCGGAATTACAGATTTTACTTGTTTTAGATCGAATTACAGTCCAATTTTCACAAGGATTAGTTAAAACACTATTCCGAGTATAATGTGTAAAAATCAGAACATTTTGACCGTGAAAAGTTATAAATTTTGAAAAAGAAGGTGTAGAAATCAGAATTTGCAGCTGAATTGGTATGAACTCTTCCTCCTGAGCTCTGATACCACTTGCAGGATCGTTTTCAAACCCGAACAAGTCGATCAGAAGAGTTTTGCTCAGTTTGAACGGCGGAAACAGACAAACTGAGGTCAATTCAGCAATGTACACACTATAAACTGTCGTTCTATTGATATTGATGACAAATACAGCGAGACGACACTTCGGCAGAACTTCGTGGCTCAAACCGGAAAAATGTTTCATGATTTCGCTTGAAATGCCCTATATATAGGCATGGAGATTCCGCTTGAACACGTCTGAAGCGGAATTAACATGTTTAATTCAAGCGAAATCAGTCATGTTAACCCAAGCGGAATTAGGAACATTTTGATTTCGCTTGAAATGACCTGATGTCATTTCAAGCGGAATCACCTCTAATTTCCACATTCTTGTTTTTCGTGCCATGATCTAACTAGTTCTATACAAGACTCGATACAAGACGAAGTCGACAGACGGATACACCAACAATGTACGCGTCCATAGTTACGTAATTCCTTGCACAGTCCGCATAGTGCATTTCATAATGTGTAGGGGAAGAAAATCAAACCTGTGATGAGGGTGACTAGACTACCATATGGTCCTTTTAATTAGATTGACAAGTGATCTCTTTAATTAGACCACCAAGGGGTCTTTTCAGCTATATCATCACGTGATATTCCTAACCAGATTTTTGGATCAATCTGTTTAACTAGACCACTCAAGGGGTCCAATTGTAGAATAGTACTTCATAACCCAAGGGACTTAACTACTATGTAGAAGTCCATTAAGGATTTAAGATAGTACCCTTGGATGTCCTACTATGAATCCCTTATACAAAGATATGGAAGATTCTACGAGGATTTGGATAACAAAAAATTGGATCACACAAAAACATAAAAGGGAACACATAACCACATAATCACATAATTGTTTAACTTGACCTTTAATTTGTTATCTTTGGACACGGATATTTAAAGCACACCAGGAATCCAATTCGTGGATTTCATTTGGCACTTTAATCATTTTCAAAAATCTATCTATGAAATCTTAATAGGAATTCGGCTTTGTCCTTATTGAATCGTAATGTACGTATCGAATCATACAAAGATTCAATTAAGGGCTCTGATGAACGATATCCATCCACAAGGATCTTAATTATGAGGATAGAGAGATCCTATACGGATTTTGGAATTTGTGTAACGAGAGGTGTTTCGACACCTTGCACTAGGCGTGCTTAAGTTGATACACAAGGTAGGAAGTTCATGCGGTTGAGGTGCTAGATATGTCAAGGCGACATATGAAGTAGAATTTGGAGGTTGAGCAGCAGCAGGATTTGCAACAGCTTTGCTTTGGATTGCAAAGCGGCACATGTTAACCAAATGTCCCCATCGTCCACTGTGGGTACATTTGAAACAGGGTATTTGATTCGGATGATGACGGTGGCAATGATAGCACCAAGGAGCAGTTCCCTTATACGGCTTCATCCCTAAGGCGAGTCATGGTGATAGCTAAATCAACGGTCCTCTGGAGTACGACGCCTATTCGTGGGTAATTGCAGCACCTGGTTCGGACATTTGAGTGTTATTGCGATGAAGAGGCATCTTGAAGATAATGGAAGGCATAGGAGGAAACAAGCGAAAGATAGTTAAAAGTGGATGACAATGCATGAAGATTGTGACCATTTGTTTGTTACCGAAGGCAAACAAATGAGACGGTGACTAATCAAAGTAATGGGTCAATATAATGTATCACGAAGACATGCTCGCCTATAAGTGGACACTCACCCCAAGAGTTCTCAGGTAAGAGTGACTGGTCCGATACTGCGGATTTGTACGAACACTCTAGCATTAGACAGAAGACCCAGGGTACAGGCACCCACCCTTCCAGTTTGCACGTGTTCACATTATTTAGACCAAACTTTGACGAGATTTTGAAAACTTAGAGGGTTCAAAACCTAGTAATCAATCATTCTAGAACAGATGATTAGTTTTCAAGGCGGATTCGAAATTTATGTTCTTGTTGTGGTTGTCACCTAAGGATAAGTGACGGTAATGTTTTAAGATCTAAACACAAGAATCTTGTGTTAGGGTCCTAGGAAGGTTATAGACTAGGTCAAAACATTACTAATAACCTAATTCCCTATAACTATTGGCTCTGATACCAACTTTTCTGTCACACCCCGACCACGTAAAACAACCAAACGTGGCGGAAACGTCGGGGAGTGTTGTAACAGAATCATTGTTTCACAACCATGGATTAAACAGTTTCGTTTTATTGAATTAAATGTATTTCATTACATTGGAACTAGAAACAAAAATATGAACAAATAGATTTTCATTGTTATTAAGTCACTAAGGCCTCGTCCATTCCTATGTCAGCGTACACCAATATCATCATCAAACATCATCAACTATTGTACCTGAAACACATGTGAAAATATGTCAGCATAAAAATGCCGGCGAGTACATAGGTTTTATATGAGTGTCAGATTAATGGCTCGTTTTGCATGTTGCAATACTTATTTAAAAACCTTATTTTGAAAAGTATAACATTGCGACATAATTAACCAACTCAAATCAAGTTGGATATGATTTATAAAATCTCGTAGCCATGATTCTTAACTCCAAAACATTTGTTTTATGAAATCAAGTTGTAAAACATATCGTAGAAACTCGTTAACAAAACTCGTATGGTTTATATTATTCAGAAAACATCATTGTGTGACATCGTTTCAAAATCGTTTACCCAAGTGATCTAGATAACGCAACGATATATAATGTGTTAAAAGCACTTATATATAGGAAGTACCAGCGGCGTATCCACCATGTTTTAACACATTACACCCGCCCCGTTACCTAATCACTTCCCTAACCCAACGGTTCAAACAGTTACAAATGGTTCACATATATCAAACGGTTACAAATGGTTTACATCAATCAAATGGTTACAAATAGTTTGCATATATCAAATGATTACCAATGGTTCACACACATCAAATGGTTACAAATGGTTCACATATATCAAAGGGTTACAAATGGTTCACATATATCAAATGATTACCAATGGTTCACATACATCAAATGGTTACAAATGGTTTAAAACATAAAACAATTGTGCTAGCATGTTAAGTGAACATACATAGTAAAACATAATGAAATCATGTACTAATAGTGTACTAATGAACATAGCAAGTATATTATATGAAAACATGGAAAACACGAAAGTAACAAGTAGGCACATGTGTTTCACCCCAAAATGTTTGAAAAACAGTAAAAGAGGGGACTATGTACTCACTTGAGGGTGCTTAGAAGTCTTGAACAACAACCAAGCAAAGCTAGAGGGATCACAGAATCAAACGACACCTAATATAGGTAACTATGTTAATAAACGGACCTAATCGGAGGATCGGGTAGCATGAGGGTTCGTAAACCAAATGAGTGTTAGAACTCATGCAATATGGTTTAACAAAGCCTACATACTAAAACGAAACCTATGCTAAGTGCTTACGACCCATTACGACTCGTTAACATTGCTTACACTACTTTAACGCGTTGTTCGCGTAAAACGCGTTCGGAACGCCTAACTAGTCCTATGACAAGTATTATATGCCTTAACATGTCAAATAATGTTACCTAATCAGTTTAGATGTCAAAATTTAGGTTACATATGCTTAAAATGAATTTATGCGCAAAAGGGCATTTTCGTAATTTTCCTAAGGCATATAAATTACCTATCATACCACTAACTAAACGAAGTGACCATAAGGTATAACCTCGGAAGGTTATTCCCTATACAACTATGGTCACTAAACATGTTTGGTTGGATCCTAATGATCGACCAAATGGGTCTAGTTTGAAAGTCTAAGCGGTTGTTTAGACCGCTTGACTTACGACTCTACATAAGCACTAAACCTAAAGTGACGAGCTAAGCATGTTAAAACATGTTTAACGAAGTTAGAAAACAGGTTTGGTATCAAAACAAACGGTTTTGATACCTAAAAGTAGTTTGGTTACAAAATAAGCAAGAATACGCATTTTGGCCGAAACTACGACTCGCCACTATGCCTAGATAACATGGTAATCAGTAGGTATAGTCATAAGAGACTAAAACCATCGTGATTACGCTCATGTTATGAAGTTAAAATGAACTTCGTATTGACCATAAACTGGTCAATGCAGAAAGTCAAACAAAGTTTGACTTTCACGCTAAAAATGCATAAAAGAACGAAAGAGGACTTACAAAAGGTCCAAGGAGGTTTGATCCAATTTATTCTCAGGTATGAAGTGCAAGACTTCAACTTAGAGAATGAAAATCAGATCAAATGTGAGTTTGAGAGCAAAGGGGGTGGAGTTTATATAGTTTTTGCACAACCGTTAAGATCGTTCATCGTAAAACGAGCTTTGATCTCATCCGTACACATGTGCCCATGGTTTTGTGAAACCATGGGAGCCCCTAGTTTCATTAAAACCATGTGCAAATGAGGGGAACAGCTGGAACAAGCTGGAATTTATATTTTTCATTTTGGTCCCTTCCTAAGATAACTATGGTAGAATGTCAATTTTGGTCCCTGAATGTGCAAAACATGGTTTTTGATGCATTTTTGACACGTTTAAGCCCCGTTAATCCCATTTCAAGGCTCTAAAATAAATTTAAAGTATAGGTAACATGAAACATGCTCAAAAATATCTTGGATGTCGGTTCCTTTGGTCGTACGGTTGTGTTGTTCGGTTAATTACGACGAAACACGAACGAATGCGAAAAACGATCCAAATTACACGACGAATGGAATTTTATCATGCCAATCACTAAAATAAAATATTTTAATGATTACATAAAGTTTTGGATGTCCGGATGTATTCAGAACGTAAGATATGCGCGAAAATGCAAACTTATGCACTTTTTGACGCTTTTAGTCCTTGAATGACCAAAAAGTTTATTTTAGCACACCGAACCCCTCAAAGCCTATTTATAAGTAAGTTAAAGGTTATTTAAGGTATGTTAAGCCTATTTCACTATTCCGGAGTGTTCGTTGCATTAAACTGGTTATATTTGCGCATCAGTACGCGTATAACCTTCCAGAAAGCGATTTAAAGCTTGAAATCGAACAAGAATTGATATGTGAAAAAGATACACATATTTATACAAATCCCAAGTATGAAATACAATATTTAATCGGTTTGGTATTTGTTTGATGGTCGCAGAGGCACAGGTATCACAAGCACCTAACTGGACTGTTGTCATTTTCCCCTTTTCTCTCATATACTCTACTACGTATAAGGCAACATCCGCAGAAGGAAAATCGATAACAAATAGTTTCACATCATACAAGAAAAGGATTTCATCACTTACTAGTTTTGTATTCTACATACACCGGTTTGTCACGGCGATCTGCTACCCAATATACACTCATTTTAGAAGCAACCAATGCCCTCTCAGGCAATTGAATAGAAGGAATCTCCTTAATATCTTGGTACCATATTTTAGTAAATAGAGCTTCTAGGGTTTCCGGTGGAATTGCATCTGTTCCTCGGAAATTCATCTTCACCGGTATCACACCTGCTTGGGTTTCCATTCGTGGAACGATTTCGGAGGTACGAGCAGAATCTTCTTGGCTGATGAACGTTGCAAAAATGAGTGGAAAACCCTGAGAACAATGTAGCTTGTAAAATACTCGAAATAGATCGACCAAGGGCTCAATACCCATCGATTAGCAAAGAAACTCAAAGTGTCAGATTCGAACCATCCCGATATGATGCAACTAAGATATATGAAATTTATAATAGCCCAGATATTCAAGAACAAATTTTGTTGTTGGCAACCGGAAGTTTCCGTCGGCAAAGTAATCCCAAAATAAGGTAATGTAACCAGCCGGAGCCTGTGCCGCTGTTTGCCCTTCTTTGGGATAGATAGCACCCCAACTCTCCGAAAACTTGAAGCTTTTTACAAGATCATTGAAGGTCTCTTCAGACCACTTCAATGGAGTTAAGGATGAAGACATCTCTTCTACAATATTTTCTGGGTTTTCGCCGGTGGACATGGGGATCAGGAAAAGCAATTGCAGACCTTTTTAAAGAGAAATGAAGAAGACGAAAGGTTTTGCAGACAAGTGCTTAAAGAAGAAGTCACACAAGGGTATTAATACTCATCGCCATTAATGCCCTCGAAAATTGTAAAACCCCTTTTTCAGGAAAACATGGTTATCAAGGCAGTAAGGGCGAGTGGGGAAACAGAAAAGGCTTCACGCGCGCGTAGAAACCATGACTAACGGCGCCCAATTAATGTTTGACGTCTGACATGGATGACAGCCTGTCACACAATCGTCACACGTCAACATCACCACGGTACCTTTTACCAACTAGACTGCCACAAAACAAGCATTTTCAAAATTCAAATCATGAGAACTTCAGCTTGAAGGAAAAGAAATATCTTTAGAAAGAAGTTTGTTCATACCCTGCTTTGAGTAACTCACTGACCTCTCAACAACAAAAGTGCACACTTCATTTTTTATAGTCCAGTATTCCACCTACTCGCCATTTGCGCATAGGAGCACCACTGGACCCGGGGGACGTGAAGGGGTATGGTCCCAATACCATAATTACATTCCAAATTCATCTTGAACAGACCTTGCGCGGCCACGTAACGTGTCTTAGTAATATTTGGAAAGATTAGTCCTCATTGACCATGCGGCGGAGAATGGAAAGACAAATGTTCAATTAACACCCTTGCGCCGGCCCGCGCAAGGGTATAGTTAAACTCGAAGATTTAACAAAAGACAAGTCTTGAATACATCCGCGCGTATGAAATATGTACTTGAACAAAAGGAATCTTTTCTGTTATAACAAAATGGGCACGTGGCAAGGGATTAACGGTTTACCGCTGTAGATCTTCTAGTAGGCATTAAATGACCATCATGCACAACCTCATTCGGTTATAACCGAATGTGACGTGGCAAAATCTGGGGGATTCATTGAAGTCACGATGATGGCAACAATTTACATACAAATCTAGAGTAATACACTTTCTACGTGGCATCTTCCCAGCCGTTGATCAAATCACGATTGGTGTGCATGGATGGGGAGATAACTGTTAACGGAAAAGGAGATTTCGTTATTTCTTCCATGATATTTTTGGCGCCAAACTTTGGTTAAAAATATGGGAATTCAGGTACAATCTCTTCATTCACTTTCACTTACTTTCACTCTTACTACTTCCTTCTTGAGATCACTGTACTTATTCTCACGCCAAAGGGTGGTCACGGAGAGAACCCCCATTCTCCCCGTGGCGAGTCTAATGGCTTACGGTTTTGAAGTGATTTCCGACGAGGTAGTTCCCATCAGTCATCGGCGAGAGGATTAACCTTTTTTATGCAGAAACCCTTCCTCCAGCTCTGATTGATTCCGGTTATTTAGATCTGGTGTTTCTTCAGAACTAGATGGGTTTATCGAAACAAATGGGATGATAGTGGAGTGATTGTATGGAACAAAGCAAGACTGGTGGTGCAGGGTTTTAGACAAATTGTAGGCCTTGACTACGATGAAGTATATGCTCATGTGGCTAGGTTGGAAGCAATTCGGATCTTTCTAGCCTATGCATCGTTTATGGGGTTCATGGTCTATTAGATGGATGTTAAGACATCGTTCCTGTATGGCAAAGTGAAAGAATAGATCTATGTATCACAGACGCCCAGTTTTGCTGATCCACGGTATCCAGCACACGTATAAAAGTTTGACAAAGCATTGTATGGGTAGCATCAGGCTCCCCGTGCATGGTACACTACTCTGACAGAGCATCTGCTCACAAATGGATATACTCGCGGAATCATTGGATCCACTAGTTATGTGGACGACATCATCTTTGGATCCACTAGTGATGCACTGTGCAAGGAGTTCGAAGAAGTCATGAAGAAGTAGTTTGAAATGAGTGCACTGGGAGAAATGAATTTCTTTCTAGGTTTGCAAGTTCGTCAAGACTCAAAGGGCATCCTGATTCATCATGGAGAGTATGTTGATGACATCATTGCCAAATTCAAACTTTAGGATACAAAGCCTGCAAATACTCCCATGGCGGAAATACTAGTTATAACTGAGGACCTGGAGGGAGAAGCTGTTGACGAAACATTGTACCGGTCAATGATTAGCTTGTTGATGTCTTTGACGGCTAGTAGACCGGATATTATGTTTGTTGTGTGTCAATGTGCACGTTATCAGGCTACTCCTAAACTTTCTCACCTAAATGTTGTCAAGAGAGTATTTCGATTTCTTAAGGGCAAGCCTATGCTTGGACTTTTCTATCGAAGAGATGCTCCATTTGATTTATGTGCTTTCTCTGACAATAATTTTGGAGGTGCAGGTAGGGACATGAAGTCTACATTAGCTGGATGCCAGTTTCTGGGGGATCGCCTCATCTTGTGGCAATGTAAGAAGCAGCAGACTGTCTCACTGTCAACTCTAGAAGCTGAATACGTAGCTGCTTCAGCCTATTGCTCCTAGGTTATATGGATCCAACATCAACTGGTGGACTACGGTTTGAAATTCTCTCACGCTCCTATATATTGTGACAATGATGCAGTTATCCAAATAGTGAAAAATCCTATGTAATTTTCTAAAACTAAGCACATTGCCATAAAAATTCATTTCATACGTGACTCTTTCAACCAGGGACTCATTACAATGGAACACATACATACTGACGACAATGTCGCAGATCTTTTTACAAAACCAGTTGATAAAGCACATTTTACTGCTCTTCTTGAACTACTAAAAATGGTCGAATTCGAGGATTGAACTTGGTCACACAAAAATATTTTTCTTTGTTTGTATAAATTTGTTTCTTAAAATTGTTTTTCGTTTATTCCTTTTAATTTCAATTTTAAGCAAAAATTTAGAGGGGTGTAGTCTCTCAGAAAAATACAAAAACATTAAAAAATCTGAAAAATACAAAAACATAAAAGAATCAGAAAAATGCAAACACATTAAAAATTCAAAAATTTCAACTTTTTGCTAAGCCTTTGATATAACGCGGGAAATGAAATGAATATTCACTATGTGGATTAAGACTGACTCATGTAAGACCAATATGGAAACGGTCTGACTCTAGAGCGATATGTTGGTCGGCTTTATCCGGATGGCTGGACACTTTCACTGGTTCTGTGCAGAACATTAAATTACACTATGACCTCAGGAAAGAACGTCACTTGGAATTAGGACATGTCTATTTGAATGCGTGTGTGACGTCCCGATACACACAATTTTATTCTAGTTCTGAAATCTTTTCTAGAACAACTCATATGTCTCCTCTGTTTTACGTGAGCAAAGACATGGAGGTTCTAGGCAATGTTAGCTTCTGTTTTGTGTGAGCAAAGACCTTGCTATACGTTGTCGAGCTATAGATCAATTACACCCGAAAGAGGCCCTCTGGTGCCCAAAAGAAACCCGAAAAACATATATCAAATTGAGAAAATTCATTTGAGTTGTACATTATATCCATCTCTACAAATGATCTATTATGTTTTCTTCTCAATCAAGTCCCAGTCAAGGTTTCAGGATCCTAGAACAGGCTTGTGAAATATGTGGTAGGGAAACTACATGTACGATAGTGTGGATTTGATTGTGATTTATTTAGGTCTTCATATTAAATAAATCAAAACATGATAAATTAATTGCAGACCGTTATATTGACAATCGCTCGGATTACCCAAAGTAAATTAGTGTTGATAAGTGTACTCTAGCCTGAAACACTGTGATTTGATCCCGTAGGCAAAGTGCTCACAAATAGATTTGTGCGTTTGTTTGATTATATTTGTGTGGATATATTGTTTTTAATTATAGTACAGTGTTTATATATTATCTTTATTGAAAATGTGACCCTGTTCGAGAATCGAGAAAGACCGTGTTTTTCTTCAAAACTCTTTTGCACGAAATTTGAAGTTTTTGGGTCTTGGGATTCGAGCTGGACCCACCGCACACTTCGTGTGCCCAATAGTTTGCAAAAGAGGGTATTAAACAAATCGTTGACGGCTGTTGAAACCTTTCTTCAACTTTCAGAATCACATTGCACACGTCCCCTTTTTCTTCTCCTCTGTCTTGTTTGAAACAAACCCTAATTCTTGTCTGAGTTATAATGGCAAAATCTAAAGGAAAATCAAAAGGTTGGTGCTTCTGTTTCTTCTCTGATTTGATCTAATTGCAGGTTTTTGGCCAGGTGATTTATTGACGATGGTTTGAATCGAAAGTGGTATTAGGGTGTATGCTTGAAAGATGATTAATCAGTGTTGATCGACAATGTTCTGGAACTATTTTGAATAATTTCTAATGAAATTAGTAGGAGTTCAGGGTTTTGAACGATTGCCGAATGGTCGGAGTTTAAAAATTTGGCCGGATATTGGCTTGGATGTCACACCCCAAAAACGTCGCAGCGGAAATACAAACGTAGTGGTGACAGAGGTTGGTACCCATATAAGTCTTAGTGGTCGATGCTTTAGTTGGTTTGGACATTTTGTTATTTTTAAAACATAGTTTGTAAGTTTACCACGTCATCCTAAGCAAGTCATAGTAGTTTGACCCTTAGGGGTCTTATTACAAACAAGGTCCCATAGTTTTAAAAAGTGTTCAACAAATTTTATTACACAAGCATCATACTACAACTTGACATCACTAGCCAAAATTCTCCGAAGCCAAACTCATGTACTTGTAGAACAAGTTAAAATCAAGTGTCAACACAAAGGAGGGTCAGTTCACATATAATTTTGTAACGTTTTGTTTAAGGGAAAACTTCCTTATTTGACCCTTAATGGTCTGTAAACATTTACATATTTAAAAACATTTTCATGTGTTTAAAATAAGATATTCATTTTAACAAAAATAATGTCATTGTAATATGATTTGAAATTTGGAATGCATCCTATTTCATATATAAATATTATGGAAGGTTTCATCCGAAATAGCTCCGCAAGCCTTTTTCCGATGAAAACTTATACTCATGACTTTGATTAAATAATATGAAATTTTCGTTATGTTTTTGGTTTCGTATGTTTGCAAGACATTACAAGCTATATAAAAAGATCGAGGGATTAATCAATACTAGACAACTCAAGAATGCCAATTCGTCGCTATGTAGATTGGAGCGACCGATCATGACGAGGTGTCAACCCAATAGATCTATTAACGATTCCACGCGTATATATATTAAGTGATTAAAACGGCTATGATGCATCTAATGCTTGTCCTCAATTTCAATGTTTATATATAACCTACTAAATAACAATTTAATATTTGGCATTGTACAAGTCATAGTATCCCCCACGCTATGCGAGCTTATACCATCCCTCTACACACTTAGGATCTTGATGGATTTTCTCAACTTTGATTTAAAAGAAATTCATTTTTAAATCTTTACGATCGTTAAACCCATAACGTCATCAATTTACCCAGTTTCCTCCTTGAAACCAGTTTGATATCTTTTAAACTTGTTTATCTGGAAAACAGTTTAAATCATTCATGGTTTAGGTTCATATACGAATTTTGATACTCTAAAAATCGTATTCTCGATGAAAATACATTTTTATAATTTTAAAAGCATATTTTATATGAAAACATATACTTAGCTTTTAATAACATGTGTTTCTCTGAAAACATTATGTATGACGGTAAAATGATGTTTTAATGAATTCTCATTAAAATACATTTACTTGAAATCATGTTTTATACGAAAACATATATTCATTAATGGCGTGTTCTTTACCCCGAAAAAAGTTAATAAAACAGTAAAAAGTGGGGTTCTGTAACACTCACTAAATCACATTTATACGAAAGCATGTTTCTTACTAAACATTTAATTACCATTTTAACGACGTGTTCTACCACCAAAAAAGTGTATAAAAGAGTAAAAAGTAGGGACGTAGTGATACTCACCTTTGGGTGCATTTTTAAATTATTGCAATCCCTTGGATCAAATCCACATATCCTAATTTAGATAGAAATAATCTATTAACTATTTGTTCTAAGAACAACCAAGTTTCTCTGTCACATAGGATTTTCACATATTTTGAAGATTTTTAAGAAAAATCTTTATATTAAATTATGTTGGCATTTATATATAACTCCATATATATATATATATATATATATATATATATATATATATATATATATATATATTAAGGTTTTCGCGATTCGAACGATTTTGTTGGTGACTCTTTGTCATGTCTACTTATTCGCAATATATGTCTACGAGTTGCGCTTCGTAACGTATATGCATAAGTATGACATATTTGACATATATACATATATATACGTATATTAACATATTCACATAATATTCAACAAATTCACACACCAAGGTATTTTACACATATATATCATGTTTAAAACACTTAACATATTTCAAATAACTTATTAATTTTTGTTAAACATATTTGTCATATAAATCACAAAATTTCACACATAATGCGATTTCTGATCTAGTTTACCGTTTTTTACCGCACAAACGTCTAAACTTATCAATATTTCATATTATCATGAATTCACTTAGAAAGTCACATTACATATACTCATAATTCTCCTATCAATTAAAATACACAAAGTTCATCCTTTGAACAACCCGTTTTCGCGTACGTTGAAATATGCGTTATTCACCATTTCGGTATCGTTTTTGGGAGTCGAAAGTCACGTATGACTAACCAAACATCAAAATTTTTTAATATAAGTTAAAATACTTATATTTATCATATGAAATCAGTTTCAAATTAGATTTAAAATAGTTTTATAAAAATCACTTAAAAAGCCGATTTTTACCGTTTTTAACCCATAGTTTCGTATCGAACTTTACCATAACCATCCCAAATCATCAAGACTTGATATTTTAACATAATACATGTTACCTAATGATCAAAATAAAATTTTTAACCACATATATGCAGGTCTTATAAAAAGCACAAAAATCATGCAAATAGCACCCAATTTACTACTTTTCAAGCCTAAAGTACAACGAATAATTTGACGAAGTTTGACCAAGTTCATAGTCAAACTTTGGAATCTCGGGTTTCAATATTCATCACATACGTCTAACATGATTCGTTTGGTGCAGATAAAGGAAACCAAGCAGTGGATATTCATGTTCCAACTTGGGAGAAGAGTATGAACGTGTTGTGCTATCTAGCTGAACCTCCGAAAGGGCATGAGATGTACAAGTCCTTGATGGTGGGATTGAATACATGCAGACTTGCTCACGCGTTTAGAGAAAATCCAGTTATTCATGAAGATTGGATACGTGACTTCTGGAATAATGCAAAGGCTAATAAGGGAGATAAAGTGATCTGATCTACCATTCAAAACAAGTAGATTTTGATTACTGAACAAGTGATTCGAGAAGTGTTGTTGTTTGGAGATGCTGCAGACGATCATGTTGAACACGAAAAGGAGAAGATTGTTATACTCTTGAACAAGATGAGCTATGAAGGGTCACATCCTCCTACCACAAAGAAACTGCTGCACCCATATTGGAGATTTTTAGCACACACTTATCTGATGTGCATTAGGGGGAATAAGAGTGGTATTGACACATTGACGATTAGACAGACTTCAGGGTTGGTGTCTTTGGTTGAAGGTTGGAAGTTTAACTACTCCAAATGTGTGTTTGATGACATGATGGAGAATGTGAAGACACTGAACAAGAAGTATTGTTTCGAGTTTCCGAGGTTCCTACATATGATTTTGGAAGCCAAGTATTCTCGGCTGCAACCAACTGTGAGCATATACGACACAAAGATAATGAATCATATGGTTTTCTCTATGCTGAATCAGAATCCAAGAACAGATGTTCAAGTAACCTATCAAAACAAAAAGCCGTTGGTTAAGTTTGGTGCATTTTTTGAAGTTGTTGAACAAGTACCGGCACCGGTAAATGTCGTTGTACTGTTGAGCATGATATCCAGATCATAGATGCTCCTCTTGGATCAAGTGAGCCAGTTGAAAATGTGGATCTGATAGGACTTGAAAGTGAAGAAGATGTGTTTGATGAAAGGATTATGGATGATGCAGAGGTAGATGTAGAGTTGAATGAAAATGTCGGTAATGTTGAAACAGAGATGATTACTGAGAGCCTCATAGCAGAAGTGCCTAATGTAGATGAACCGTCAAGTGTGAATCCTCCTCGCACTGAACTGGTTGAGGCTGTATCTGCTGAACCTGAAAATATAACTGAAGATCCCACGGCTGATCTTCCTCCTAGGAAGCGTAGCAAAAAAGATCCTAGGATCAGTCGTGAGATTAATGCTGAAACAAGAATAAACCCATAATCGACTATACATATGATTTCTGAACGACCACCCATTCAAGTTTCTAGAACACTTGTAAGTGATGCTATAGTTGATTTTATTTTGAATCCAAGAGCGGCAATGTATATGCCTGCTCCAAAGGCAGGTGAAGGGTCTAGCAGCGGTCCGTCTAACGCCGATGTGCTAAAAGCTACTGAGTTATTGAGACAATTTGCTAATGAAGCTGAAATAGCTAGTGAGCCCATTCCAGAAAGAACTTAAGAAGCATCAAGTAGCCCCAGTAGTGAAGAGCTACTTGAGGATAATGAAGTTTCTATTCTCATAAAAAGAGTCACTGCTCTTGAAGAAGACAATATTTTCAAAGATGTCTAGCTTGCTAGCCTTATGGAAGAAATCACTCACAAAAATCAGCAGATTCATGAACTTGAAACAAATCTAGGATCCTTCACGGCAGTAGTTTTGGATCTTAAACAAAAGTTGGAGGAAAAGTTTCCAAAGGAATTTGCTGAGCCACCTAAAGAATATGTTGCTGCTAAAATAGCACAAATGGATAAAGAGCATGAAGAATCAATTGATCAGTATATTCAGAATCCTCCTCGTACTACAAATTAGAAAAGGAAGTAGAAGGAGGTTATTATGAGAAATGTGGGTGCTGAAAAGGATTTTGGTTTTCTAGACAAGCCAGACAGGTATGTCGTCAATACTGAAAAGGATAGATTTGACGTGTATGGCAACAGGTATGGAATTCTTAGCTAGGCATACAACGAGGAAAAGGGGGTGTTTATAGTAAAAAGAAAAAAAATTAGCGGTAGAGTACTACAGTCACTCTGATGCTTTCGAGTCTTGGACAACAGTGGATCTTAGGGAGTTGAGTCAAGCTCCTGTAGGTCCCCATGAGTCGTATGGATCTTTCACAGAATTGTTAATCTAATCAAGAGTGTGGAATCCTCTTGAACAGAATATAGCAGAAAATGTGTAGGTACAGAAATAGCAATTCGCTTTCAAACTGGGTTTCTATTGATTATCAATCAAACTGAACTCACACACTCTGTTTTTGGCTAATTAGCCTAAACCCTAAAGCCTAACCTTGTTTATATAACACAAGGTTTACAAGTTGGACTAGGGTTTCCTACATGGACAAGCCTAAATCGTCCCCCTAGACCCAATGTGGGTTTTGTTTAGCCCAAACTCTATAATCTCACTAATACAAAGCTAAACCCGCTAACCATTTATCGTTTAACTAATTACAAGATATCCAAGGACCAAATCTAAGCTGTTGTCACAAGTATGCACCAACAAACTCCCCCTTGACAATAGCTTCATAAAAACTTTGTCTTCAGTCTTCTTGCAATCTTCATGTAATGCATCTTTCACAGAATTGTAGATCTAATCAAGAGTGCGGAATCCTCTTGATCAGAATATAGCAGAAAACGTGTAGGAACAGAAATCAGCAATTCACTTTCAAACTGGGTTTCTATTGATTATCAATCTCACAAGAATTACAATCAATCTAAACCCTAACCACACACAATTTCGTCCAAGCTATGTCTCTCACGAAATTGCTCTCTCAAACACTGTTTTGGCTGATTAACCTAAGCCCTAAAGCCTAACCTTGTTTATATAACACAAGGTTTGCTACTTGGGCTAGGTTAAATCTCATGGACTGCGTATTGGACAAGCCCAAATCGCCCCCATACACCCAATTCGTTGGGTTTGGTTAGCCCAAACATTACAACTGACTATTACAAAGCTAAACCCGCTAACCGTTTATCGTTTAACTAATTACAAGATATCCAAAGACCAAATCTAAGCTGTTGTCACAAGTATGCACTGATAGGTCCGTAACGATCCGGTTTCGATCTCGGTTCGGTGAAAAATACTGAGACGGGTGATTCGAGCCAATAACAATCGATAATAAACAAGAAAGATTGAAACTTTAATGATTGTAGCAAAGAAAGTTTCATTGATTTGATAAAAGAGATACAAAAATTATCATCCACCCCGGGTGAGCTCCCCCGGGGTGGTGGCTCCCAAATGCACACCTCACAAGTGAGGTTTACTCTACTATTTATAGCCCCTGAGCCTTGTCCTCCAAGCAAGCCGCCTCTTGCTTGGAGAACCTACTATAATCACTAAAATATCCGACTATTACAAATAAAACGCCACATAAGATAAACAATTAAGTCGCTAAACTAAAGCTAACACAATTGATAACATCATTCTCCAAATTGACCCAACAATAATCCCCCGAGAATGATGCTATCAATTCTTAAAATGATCTTCAAAAATAAATCTGACGCCGTCTTTGAATCTTTACAAATCGGCTAAATACCCAAAATCTTCATTGTCGTTTCCCCCGCAAATGTAGACCCTCCTATATCTTGTCAATCAAAGCTCCGTATCTTACTAAAGATTAAATTGTAATAGGCATGTAATAGGGTTCAATCTTCAATGATAAAAATTAAACAATTAGCTTCATTGTGAGGATCTTTAATTTCGTCAGATTGCATTCAGCTCCCGATCCACCGCTAAGGTCGTCAAATACCATAAATATCGACGACCCAAAAAAATATATATCATAAAGCTACCGGCCCAAAAACAATGTATAATAAAACCCGGCCAAAACTGATCAATGCTCTAGGCCCACTAATACACTTTCAAAATCTGGCCCATAAAAATAATCTTATAACACCCGGCCCAAAAAATATATCATTAACTCTCATGCCCAAAATTACATCATATATCTAGGCCAACAAATGAACTTCTAAGACCCGGCCCAATGAAAAACCCAACTCCAAACAATAAATTTAGGCCCAACTAAAATGAACCCTATATGAAACTATCAACCCACCAACTAAACCCACAAAATGAGCTGATCTAAACAGGAATCGGTCCAGAAACATCAAACAAAACGACCTCGCATTTCAAATATATAGCTAAGTGGCCAATCAATTTAAAACAAATCAATAAATCTCATGCCCATATTAATTTCCGATTTAATCACACCTGACACCCATATCTCAAAATAGGCCTAATCTTTATCCATTTGTCGATGAAATTCCATACTTGTTTAACTGGGCCCATGTTACAAAGAAAGAAACATTCCAAAGTTTCAAGAATTAGTGTCATCCATGTGGGCATGTGGGCCTAAAAAGAATGAGACAATTATGACACAATCATTGGGCCATCATCACCCAGCCCATGCAACATGTCACAGCCAAAACCCTAGCTGCAAAGAGCATTCTACAGCCGTCATCAACGTCGGTTTCCACCTGAGATCGGCATATTGTCGAAAACATGTGAAACCGATCACCGGAGTTCCAGTAAGCAGCAGGGTGTCTAACGCAATTCATCTAATTCTCCGATAAGCATAATGAATCGGTAAAACTATACCAACATCTAACCAGATTTTTACTTCACCTCAGCAGACATCACCGGAATTACATCAGGCCGGAAAAAAAATTGTCCATCATCCTATCGAACCCCATACCCACGTTTTTCTGCCGTTGTGTATCACCGGAAAACATATACACATCGTCTTTAACCGTCCGATAACCTTTATCTCCCACCATCCGTCAACCAACGAAAACCACCATAATCAACCAGAAACTAAGAAATTTGTTTAACTTTAACATTAACCCCCATACTTTCCGGTAACATCCATAAAAAACAAACAACACTAAATACCACCTCAAAACACTTAGAACAAACCTGGAATTAATGCTGTTAACCAATCCGACATCCTAGAGCCGTCATCCGATAAAATCCACCGTCTAACAAAAAGAATCAGCATATCTCTTAAAAACCGATTGCCACCTCCCATTGAACTACCGGTAACACCATGAACTGCCATCATTGACGGGAAGAACATCGGCCGGAAGACATAACATAATAAAGCTTAGCCATTTCTTTCTCTATACTCGTAGAACAAAATCGTTGGTTACATTAAAGTCGCTGCTGAACAAACTTCCATTGCAAACATCAAAACATATGGATCTAAAATACATCATAAACAAAACGAACAACTTTCACCACACCAGCTTCTCCATCTATTTCACTACTTTCTTACTCTTCCACAAACTCAGATCTGATGATGGATCTGAAATAGCCTCAAAAACACACATCTCATTTGTTTTACGTCTCCGGTGGTTTTCCGGTAAAGACCCGACCTGAACCGAAACTGAAACAAGCCACCGAGGCTCTGATACCAAATGATAGGTCCGTAACGATCCAGTTTTGATCTCGGCTCAGTGAAAAATACTGAGACGGGTGATTCGAGCCAATAACAATCGATAATAAACAAGAAAGATTGAAACTTTAATGATTGTAGCAAAGAAAGTTTCATTGATTTGATAAAAGAGATACAAAAATAATCATCCACCCCGGGTGAGCTCCCCCGGGGTGGTGGCTCCCAAATGCACACCTCACAAGTGAGGTTTACTCTACTATTTATAGCCCCTGAGCCTTGTCCTCCAAGCAAGCCGCCTCTTGCTTGGAGAACCTACTATAATCACTAAAATATCTGACTATTACAAATAAAACGCCACATAAGATAAACAATTAAGTCGCTAAACTAAAGCCAACACAATTGATAACATCATTCTCCAAATTGACCCAACATGCACCAACAAACTCCCCCTTGACAATAGCTTCATAAAAACTTTGTCTTCAGTCTTCTTGCAATCTTCATGTAATCTTGCACTGTCTTTGGACTTTGGATAGCTTCAGCTTTAATAGCTTCTGTCAGCAACAGACTCCCCCTAAGCTGATGCATCCAATCACCAAATCTTCAACACGTTAGCACTTGAGTAAACTCCAGTTCAGCATTTGCATTCCAATCTCCAAACTCTTCAATCTTGTCTGCAATGTAGAAAGGAGGTTCTACCATGCATCCAATCAAACTCTCATCTTCACAGCAACTTCTCAGCAACATACCGCTTCAATCTGTATACTAGAAAACAAACATCTCGAGAAACCATAAGAATTTTCCAACACAGTTAAATAAATTATTATTATTCAAGAGACAGTTAAACTGTATCACAGATTAAGCACTTTCAACTTATCACCAACACGCAAAACTTTTTGTCCAACACACAAGACCCTTTCTGATTTAAAATTTTGAACTCACTTTCTAACACCGTCTCCCCCTATCAGTAACAATTCCTCCACGAATAACAGTTTTCCGTACATTAAGAATTTGAAACAGAAAAAGACACTATTTTTGGATTTTTATATTTTTGAAAGCAAGTAAATACAAAAGCAATAAACACTCTATTTTTGTGAGAATCACCGGTAAGAAGATCATATCAGCACAATCAAACTGTTTCACACAATTAGATCATTCTTATTTTAATTTTTCGTGAAAAGCAGTCCAAGACGATTACCAGTATGTTTGTCCACTTAAACAAAATGCATGAACATTTCAAGTACCATTACCGTATGATACGTTAAGGTAATTTTAATATACTGAAATACGAGCGTGTCCCACTTCAGGATATACCCCCACGATCAAGGTATGCACAAAGATTCATCGTAGTAGGTGAGTATACTGAATTCATCCGTTTTATTTTTCAAAGATAGATAATTGGTGAACAGGTCAGTACTTCCGTACAGCAAAGAGACCAAAATATCTTATCGAGGGCTAAGACAGATACCAATTTTGGTACGAATTATGCATTTTGCATTTTTTGAATGACTCTCTATGAGAGCTTCTTCATTTTCAGGGTTTTGGCATTTTAGCTCTTTTAGATATCCTGGGTGTGTCTAGGTCAGCATGTATCTGGATGCAGCAGAAGGACACCCCTGATATCCCCGGATGAAATAACAGTATAAAGACCCAAAACTTCAAATTTTGGCAATCTATCAACGCAAGAATTAAGGTCATTAAACCATACACCACTGATTTGTTCCCCACTCATATTCAGTTCGTTTAGGTTTATATCACATTGGTAAGTTGATTATTTCATGCTTTTTTCCTACTGGTACATCACATGATGAAGCTGCTATCACACTTAAGCAACTTAGGTTCAATTTCAGTGTGACAGTCTAACTTGCTGATGTACTATCATTTCTTCTTATTCACATAGTGACAACTCATTTTTGATTTTCTATTTTTTTTATGTTTTTGATTTTTTAATGATTTTGTATTTTTGATTTTTTGAGAAATGCAGTAAACTATTTACAAAATTCTTATGAAAAACCAGTTATTCAGGATTCCTCATCCCGTTGAGTTCGACTAAATATTCAAAGCGAGCCCTGTCAAATGCTTTAGTATAAAGATCTGCCAGGTTATCTTGTGTGTCGACTCAGCACTTTGAACTTCAATTTAAATCATTTAATATACATATATATATCAACAATCTCACATCCCCCGTCATGTTCCTAGAGCAGCCACTATCAACATACCATACGTTGATAATCCTCCTTAGCAGCTCCTACACACACCAACTTAAGAAATTAGTTATATTGGGGGATCCAAGCCTTAATGGTCTTGGGTCTTCCAAATTCACCAACTATTTGAACATCCATCCAATATCCATTACTCCTAACTGGAGTCTTGGATCTCAGACCTGTTGATGGAATTTGATTTTGATTTCCATAAGGTCTCTGGTCCTGAGGGTTCCTATATACATTTAGGCTATTTGACCTTTGGAAATTTTGACTTTGAAACCTTGAATTTTGATTCCAAGAAGCATTATTGTTGTAATTTCTAAAGCCATTGTTATAAAAAGTTCGACCACCATTATTCGGGTATCGATTTTTATATTGACCTTGACTTCTTAAATTATTTGAATTATAATTGTTCATTCTAGGTGAACTGCTTTAGGTCTCTGATATCTGCCTGGTGGAGATTTAGGCTGAAATCTTTGTTGATTTCTTTGAAAACATGGAACTTGTGGAGTTCCTGTTCCAGCCCTATCTACACCAACAGCAACATTTTCTGGTTGCTTAGGAGCAGATTTCTTTGGAGAATTTGAACCTTTCTCCTCACTATCACCTTTCTTCTCTGGTGATTTCCCTCTCTGTTTTTCACTAATTTGTGCTTCACTCTGTTTGTTAGGACAGCAGCTAGCTACATGTCTGTTGATGTGGCACCTGAAGCACGATCTCCTTTTCAAAGACTTCTTAGCTGGAGTCTCTTAGGTAGATCCTTTATCAGATAATGATGATGCCTTGGAAGAATTTTGTTCAGTTTGCTTGGATTCAGATATTTCTTTGTTTTTATTTTTAGCAAACTCTACATTTGATTCAGTTTCAATAACAGTTGTTTTGTTTTTCATATCACCACCTTGAACAAAATTAATCTTTTTAACAAAAGTTTGATTTTTGCTCTTAGGAAGCGAATTTTTCTATTTCAAAGGTTCCCTATTATTGTTCTTCTCAGCATCATCACTCTCAGACCCCTCACCTTGACTTGATGTGGATGCGAAACTACTTGGTGCAGTTGACATAAAGTCTGTTAGCTCATCTTCATCAGGCATGAAAGAATAGTCATGACTAAGAGGAGGTGGGACTTCATTAAAGCCGGGGAAGCCAAAACTAGTCTTGTCATTACTCTTCTTTATCCCACCCATCATGTGTTTCATAACAAAAGTAGAGTCCCTGAATTAACCTAATTTCTTTTCAAGTTCAACAATTTTGAGTTGTGCATCTGACAACTCTTTGCATTTTTCAGAAATCTCTTTTGTTTTCTCAGCCATCATGTCATGAGCTAAGTCTATGACTTGAAGTTTTCGTTTAGTGTGCAGGTTAAAGCTTCAATTTCACTTTCATAACCTCTTATCTTCTTCAAGTATATAGATTAATTTCTTTTAGCAAAAAAGTTTTATTCTTTTATGCTTGACATCTCGCTTACCAGACTTTGATTTTGTGTTGACAACCTGTCAACCTCACCCTGTAGTTCACGACATCTTAAACACACAGAATTAGATTGTACCTCTTCCTCATGAACTTATGTAGTTTGATCAGCAATAACCTGTTCAGCTTCACTCTCGATCTCTACTTCAGCATCCACTTTTGATTCAACATTTTTCACTTCAACCTCATCATCATTCACAGTAGTTTTAGCCTCATCAACTGGCACTATCTCTGCTATGAATGCCTGAGTGGCACTCTCATTTTTCTGAATCGCTTTTGTAATGCATCCCACATATCCTTTGAATTAGTGTACTTATTAAAGGTATGCTTGATGCCATCAGGTAAGGACATCTTGATAGCAGCTAAGGCTCTCTTTTCAGCCTCATACATACTTTTATCATCCTCTTGCATGTTCACATAGTCTGTTCTACGTGGTCTGCCCTCAAAATCGTGTGTCGGGCTTGTGTACCCATCTACAATACAGATCCACATGCGTGCATCCTGAGATTCAATGAAGGATTTGAAGCTGTCCTTCCATGTAAGATAATTCTCCACTTTCATCATCTTAGGTGCATTCAAATTCGTCATGTTCGACATTTTAATGCAACAAACTGGTAAAACCGTACAAAATATCTCCGAAAACAGTGGTTACCAAATTACACCATTAGAATTGTCTCGAAAACACTGAAATTACGACCACTTTCTATTTGCAAAACACTAAATTTTATCGACGCTTGCCAACTGAAATTCCACCACTTTTAAATTTGCTGGTTTTGTTAATTTCGCTGGTGAATCAGTTAATTTCGCTGGTCTGATACTTAATTTTGCTGGTTAATTTCGCTGCTTAATTTCGCTATAACGACGACTGTGAAGTCGCTGAAAACCGTGGTAATTTCGCTGTGGACAATTACACGGTTACCAAAGTCTCCTTTGGATTTACTTCGCCGATAAATATGCTGGTACAGTTAATTTCGCAGGTCAGACAAATTCGCTGACTTGTTAATTTCGCTAAACCAGTAAATTCGGAAACTCAATCTGATCAAAATTCTAAAGATTTTTCTGATTCTCCAACACAAATCTGCAAAATCAAAACACCAAATCAGCATAATAATTTCGAAAATTATCAAGAACTGATCTAAAAACACGAAGAACACGAAGAACAGTCTTCAAATCTTCAAGTCTATCAGCCGAAAACTTTTCCAGAATCAACAAAATCTTTCCAGAAATCCTGCAAAACACCAAACAAACAAACCAGAAGATCAAAACAGCCAAAAATTTGAAAACTTTTATCAAACCAGTCAAAAAAATTCGAAACCCTAATTGTGAGGTTTAACACAAAATTCGAAAAACTCCCTATTTCTGCAGAACACAATTCTGAACCGAGCCTTCAAGAGCCTAATGCTCTGATACCAATTGTAGGTCCCCTTGAGTCGTATGGATCTTTCACATAATTGTTAATCTAATCAAGAGTGTGGAATCCTCTTGATCAGAATATAGCAGAAAACGTGTAGGAACAGAAACAGCAATTCACTTTCAAACTGGGTTTCTATTGATTATCAATCAAACTGAACTCACACGCTCTGTTTTTGGCTGATTAGCCAAAACCCTAAAGCCTAACCTTGTTTATATAACACAAGGTTTACAAGTTGGACTAGGGTTTCCTACATGGACAAGCCCAAATCGTCCCTCTAGACCCAATGTGGGTTTTGTTTAGCCCAAACTCTATAATCTCACTAATACAAAGCTAAACCTGCTAACCGTTTATCGTTTAACTAATTACAAGATATCCAAAGACCAAATCTAAGTTGTTGTCACAAGTATGCACCAACAGCTCCTTATCACGATCAAACCACAAGTATCCACTGCAAGATTGGATGGAATTTCTTAAGCAAGTTGCAGCAACAAGCTAAAGTAAATTTCAAAGACATGAAGTTGGCTGAATCGTTTCTTTTGGAGCATGAAGATGTCTTAGATCCTGCCACTAACAAGCCGTTTACGACAGTGATGTGGCCTCCAACGAAACAAACAAAAATTGTTCCATTGTTGAAGGAGCTTCCTGACAATAGTTTAAAGGATTTGCAATTTTGGATGTAGGATCCTGTTACTGGTCAAGCAGTGATTGTGTGTGAGAATGTAGAGTACAGGGTGGCAGACACGAAAGATTTGATGCGCTTTGGAGAAAACGACATAAAGCATCTGGAAAGAACACAGATCAGGAGTGATCCTCAGTATGAAGTTTGTGCTAAGAATTTCACTGCTTCGATTGCACAGAATACATTGTTGAAGTTGTTGTCAGGACAACGCTCAAGAGTGGAAACTCAGCTGTTTGGTTCGTTGTGGGAAGTAAGCTACCTGATCTCTAGAAGAAGCAAAAGAATAAGCGCAAGTAGAGAATGAACGACCAAGACAACATAAACCTAGGGGGATGTTGTAAGGATATAAAATTGTTTAGGTTTACGTTTGTCTTGGTTTACTTGTTTTAGGTTGGTTAGATGTTAGACATGGGCTTGGTCGATAGGTACTTTATGCGAATAGGGGTTGGGCTTGGCTCATTTGTATTTGGGCATCCTCTGATCTATAAATAGCAAGTTCCTTGTTCTTGTTTTGGTTGTTGATTGTATTGCAAACTAGAGTATTCGAGTACCAGACGGTTCTTTGAAACCGTATGCTCTTTTGATCAATAACAATCAACATTCTTCATCTTCTACATCTTTTCTTGTTTTTTCGTAACTCGATTAGGTGTTGTGATATCCGATTGTATTGTTTCCTGACTTACATTATAATAACAATAATAATTATAATAAATTTTAACAAAAATAAAAGTCAAGAACCTTATTTTGGTATTAAAAATTTTAAATGAATTTTAGCAGTTTAATTTTTTTATGGAAATGTTTACTCCATCTTTTCACTAAAATTCTAAATTTCTCACTCTTACCCAGGATTGAATCTAGGACATCTCCCTGAAAAAACATATGCCCCTACCAAATGGACTAGCCCCACATTAGTTGTTTAAAATAAGATTTTTTGTAATAAAATAGTGTAAGAATTGAGTTTTAGAATAATTTTGAATTTAATGCAACAATATAATTCACAAACTAGAACATTCCACTCATGCATGATTTCTATGCTTACGATCATACAGTATGGGCGTGGAACCCCCCCCCCCCACACCGGGAACACCACCCCGCGTATGGTCTGGAGGGCGACGATGTGGGTGGGACTTGAGGATTTCCACCTGTGTGGGGGCAAATGGGTGGGTGAGGTGGAGGCTCTTGATTGGTAGGTATATTTTAGGTTTGTTATGATTGTTTGATGTTTATTTTATTTTTTTATTTTTTTTTATTTTCTTCCACGCCACTTGTCGCAGCCCCCGACCCCTACCCCGGGAGCGGGCGCCGTGAGCTCAGATGGGTGGTATCGGTGTTTGTTAGTTTAGCAGCAGAATGCATCAGGACCGTAGTTAGGAAATATTTTTATCATAGTTAGACACCAAACATTTTATAATAATAAATCATAGGATAAAACCCAAGTTCATTTGACAATACATTTGTAGGGATAAACCCTAATTATTGAAAAAACTCCTTTTTATTTAGGTAACTTTTATAGCCACTTTTCCAAGCCTTCAGTGCTCTCCAGCTGGATTCTATTGGCTTTCACATTTTGTTACCTGAAACGCATTTAAAAACATTTTATCAGCAAGAAATACTGGCGAGTGCATCCCAGTTTAATCAAAACAGCTTTTATAATTTCATAGTATTGAGAGCGATTACAATTTTTATATCTACACAATTACGCATTCAGTACTATCAACACCTGACTTGTGGGTCATATTACTCATTGGCTAACTCTTTGTCCAATGGTAACGTCTTTCACATTTTGTATCAAAAACCCCAACATACCGGCAGTAATTTTAGAATACATAGACTCAATCCATGTTAATTATATTTTAAAACATTTGAGGTTTTGTAAAAACACTTTACAAAAAGGTGACAAAAAGTAAGATGTACTCACATTGTTTACTTAGGTAAAACTAAAGCTTCCTGGGAATCTGATAGGTTATTATCTATTAAAATTAAACTATGCACACATGTTAGTAAAATAACCCAAATCACATTAACCGTACAACTCGAGACAGAACTCCAATGATTGAGTCAGGAAGAGCTTTGACATACATTACAGAGCCCTAGATCAATCGGGTGTAACATGAGACAGAATTCCAATGACTGATTCGGACGGAGCCGACATGCATTAAGGAATCCTAAATCGATCGTGTAGGGTAATAGCAGGGTTATAGTACTTACAACTAGGCAGAGCTTTGCTTTATAGTGGGTTTTATACCCGGGTATAGTAATATCTATCAGAAAGTGAGAGAGAGAATTCAGAATTGAACGAAACTCAAATGAGCTCATCAACCCAATTTATAGGCCAGATCTTTGGCAGCTCGCGCCCCGCGAAGAAGAAGGCTTCGGCCTTCGCGGCCTGCGAGGAACAATGTGTCGCGTATAGGCTTGCCAGTCACCAGCCTAGCTTTGCCGAGTCATCTGCCACGTGGCACTTTGCCTTGTCAGACAAACAAAGGTAGTCGCAGCCCGCAACAACCTAAGCAAAGGCAGTCGCGCCCCGCGAGCGACTCCTGAATTTGTTTTTTCTTGATTTTTGTAAATACAAGGGTATTTCGGTCTCGTTTCTCGCATACGGGGTATATAAGGAACGTTTTAGGGTCTCGTTAAGGGTTCTAGGAGGGTTCTTATACCACTTTGCCACCCCGTGCTTTTTCCTCCACGCCACCATGCCGACGTGGTTGCCACGTGTCGCTTCACGCCCTCCTTCAAGCCTCTCCAAACCGTGTGGTCTTAGTGGTGGAGGTGTTTCTATTAAACGCTTGGGATGAGTGGAAGTGGTTGGGTGATGACACAAGCACTTTTTTCGTTTAAATCGATTAAAAATGAAGGATGAAGATAGGGGAGACGGTATAAGAACGAAATTTAAGTTGTATAAGTGGGTGCCTTTTTAAATTTTACATTACGGCTTTGAGGGCTAATTTATAAAGGTTAGCCACTCGAGTGAATATAAGGAGATGAAATGTGAATATTCCATCTGTCATGTGCTGGTTTTGTGAAGATTATGAGGAGACGACTAAGCATTTATTCACTGCTTGCATATTCTCGAACCGTGTATGGATGAGTCTTTCCATGTGGTGTCAAATCCCCCTCTATCGTGTTCGCGGTGTAAGACGTTACGAAAGCACACGTATTCTTACAAATACGGAAGAAAACGAAGATAATTATCCATGGCCTAATTTTAATCACGGTATGGTGCATTTTGAAAGGGAGATATGAGGCTATTTTTCAAAATCAAAATATAGTCCGGAAGATGTGTTATGGGAAGGCAAGTCTAGAGGTTTTGCTTGGTTGAAAAATAGGTCTTCCTTTAAATCCCTCCACTGGGAAGAGTGGTGTAAATCTCCATTGTATATGTTGTATTTTTTGGCCTTTTGCCCGTTTGGGTCGTGAGCGTTTATATTATTTTGCCTTTTACCCGTTTAGGTCAGGGGTGTGTTTTTATGAAGTTTACTTTAAAACATGAAAAAGATATATTTTGCAAATTAAAATCAGGCAATTAGTACGGTGGTAACCACCAACTGAAAAAATAAAACATTAATAAAAACAAAATTAGGTGTTATCGTGGTTTAGACGGGAAACCCAATTTTAAATGCTCCCATTTGGTACCATGTGTTCCGAAACATTTTTATTAATTATATAGTTTGCCTCTTACCCGTTTGAGTCAGGGTTTGTTTTTATGAAGTTACTTTAAAACATGAAAAAAATATATATTGCAAATTAAAATCAGGCAATTAATATGGTGGTAACCTCCCACAGAAAAAATAAAACATTAATAAAAACAATATTTGATGTTATTGTGGTTTAGACGGAGAACCCAATTTTAAATGCCCCCATTTAGTGTCATGTCTCCCAACGACTGAGTCGGGCAGAGCCGACATGCGTTACGGAATCCTAAATCGATCGTGTAGGGTAATAGCAGGGTTATAGTACTTACAACGAGGCAGAGTTTTGCTTTATAGTGGGTATTATGCCTGGGTATAGTAATATCTACCAGAAAGTGAGAGAGAGAATTCAGAATTGAACGAAACTCAAATGAGCTCGTCGACCCAATTTATAGGCCAGATCTTTGGCGGCTCGCGCCCCACGAAGAAGAAGGCTTCGGCCTTTGCGGCCCCCGAGGAACAACGTGTCGCGTATAGGCTTGGCCAGTCACCGACCTAGCTTTGCCGAGTCATCTGCCACGTGGCACTTTGCCTTGTCTGACAAACAAAGGCAGTCGCGGCCTGCGACAACCTAAGCTAAGGCAGTCACGCCCCGCGAGCGACTCCTGAATTTGGTTTTTCTTGATTTTTATACAAGGGAATTTCGGGCTTGTTTCTCACATACGGGGTATAAAAGGAATGTTTTAGGGTCTCGTTAAGGGTTCTAGGAGGGTTGTTATATCCTCCCCACCTTGTTTTAGATCTCGTCCTCGAGGTCTACTGGAACAGGTGTGGGTATTTCCTTTGCATTTCTGATTCGAGTTCCCAAATGTATTCTGGTCCTCTCTTGGAATCCCATTTCACTTTGACCAGAACTAGTCTCTTGTGTTTGAGATTCTTGATTTTTCTATCTTCAATCTGAATGGGTTTCTCGATAAACTTAAGTTTCTCATTTACCTCTATGTCCGTAAGTGGTATCATTAGTGATTCGTCTGCTAAGCACTTTTTGAGATTACATACATGAAACACATCATGTATTCCTGCCATTTCGTCTGGCAGTTGTAGCTAATAGGCTACGGGTCCTATTCTTCTAATAATCTCAAAAGGTCCAACATACCTGGGGCTTAGTTTTCCTCTTTTAACGAATCTCACTACTCCTTTCCATGGAGAAACTTTTAATAATACTTTATCTCCTACTTGAAATTCTAAAGGTTTCCGTCTGTTATCTGCGTAACTCTTTTGGCGATCTCGTGCTAATTTTAGTCTTTCCTTGACTTGAATTATCTTATCTGTTGTTTCTTGCACTCTCTCTGGTCCAGATAATTGCTTTTCTCCAATCTCTGCCCAACAGACTAACAGACTGGAGTTCTGCTCTTTCGTCCATAAAGTGCTTCAAATGGTGCAGCATTAATGCTCGTATGATAGTTGTTATTGCAGGAAAATTCTATTAATGGTAAATGGTCATCCAAATTTCCTCCAAAATCAATTACACAGGCTCTAAGCATATCTTCCATTATTTGTATTGTCCTTTCGCTTTGTCCGTCCGTTTGTGGATGATAAGCTATACTTAGATTTAACCTGGTTCCTATTGCTTTTTGGAAACTTGTCCAAAAATGGGAAGTAAAACGGCTATCTCTATCAGATACGATAGATAAAGGAATTCCATGTAATGAAACTATTTCATTTACATATAGCTTAGCTAACTGTTCCATACTGAAAGTTTCCTTCATTGGTAAGAAATGAGCAGATTTGATTAATCTGTCTACGATCACCCAGATTGTATCATTTCCTTTTCTTGTCTTGGGTAATTTGGTAACAAAGTCCATTATAATCAATTCCCATTTCCATATCAGCATCTTTAATTGTTGCAGTAATCCTGAGGGTTTATGATGTTTAGCTTTAACTTTTGAACAAGTTAGACATTTAGCAACGTAGTTAGCTATATCCTTTTTCATTCCTATCCACCAGAAATTCTTTCTTAGATCTTGATACATCTTATGACTTCCGGGATGTATCGTATACTTAGACTTATGAGCTTCTTCTAGAATTTTGTGGCGTAGGTTTCCTTGTTTAGGTATCCACATCCTTTTCTTATGGAACTTCCAAATTCCGTATGTTCTTCGTTCTAATTCCTTAAGCATTAAACTTTCAGCATCGTCCTTGATTGTTGTTTCTATTACCTTTCTAATTTGCTCATTTAAATCTATTTGTAGATTTAATCTGAGAGAACCTACTCGTTTTGGCTTTTCATGATACTTTTGACTTAAAGCATCACCTACTACATTAGCTTTCCTAGCATGATACTGGATATCACAATCATAATCACTAAGAACTTCCATCCAGCGTCTCTGTCTCATATTTAATTCTTTTTGCCCACAAATATACCTTAAACTCTTATGATCGGTGAACACAACGAATTTATTTCCATATAAATTGTGTCTCCAAATATTAAGGGCAAGAACTATGGCTCCTAATTCTAGATCATGGGTTGTGTAATTCTCTTCATGTTTCTTAAGTTGTCTAGAAGCACAAGCTATAACCTTTTGACGTTGCATCGACAAACATCCATATCCTAACTTAGAGGCATCACAATAGACTATAAAGTCTTTAGTTCCTTCTAGTAATGCGAGTATGGGTGCGTTGGTTAATCTTTTCTTAAGAATCTTAAAAGCTTCTTCCTGTTTCGGTCCCCATTCAAACTTAACTTTATTTACAGGTCAGTTTGGTTAATGGAATGGCTATTCCAGAGAAATCTCGGATAAACCGTCTATAATATCCTGCCAGTCCACATGAATTCCTTCATGATTAACTAGATGTCCAAGGAATTGCATTTCTTGTAACCAAAATTCACCTTTTGAGAATGTTGGTGCATGCATCTATCGACTTCGTCTTGTATTGAGTCTTAGTCTTAGATTGTTAGATTAGGGCACGTTTTACGAGAAAATAGGATAGCATGTATGTAATTAGAATGATGATTTCGCTCATAGGGAAGCTAGGGGTTTCGCTTATGTGTCAGTTGTAGGGGTTTCGCTCATGTGTCATGTACACAAGAGCGAAATCACCAACCCTATATATATGTGCACATAAGCGAAATCAGTAGAACAGTTGTGCAATTCCATACCGAGGTGCTGCCGGTGTGAGATTTAGATGTAATTTGTCAGATATCAATACCAAAGGGTGTTAAAAGTGATTTGCTAGCTGTTTCTAAGTTAGATACTTGTTTTCCGCACTTGTATCTGATCAAAACTCCTCTGAACGACTCGTTCGGGTCGAAACACGATCCTACAAGTGGTATCAGAGCTTCAGGATGAGGAGTTCTGCAGAGATTAGCTGGATTTCATCATCATTTCTTACTTCTACACCTTCTTTCTTTAGTTCAGAAAATTTTACCGGTTAAAATCAACTCAAAATTTCACAGATTGTGCATAATTGGACATTAACAATGTCACACCCCCAAAATCCACACGCGGAGTATCACCGCTTGGAGGCGTGACATGACCAGGATCCTAACCACCAATCATATTGAACATGTAATATAGTTAAGTATAGCGGAAGCATTTAATTAACCCAAACAATAGTATGTATGTTTTATCATAAGTGTTGAATTATCATTCACGATCCTTTGCCCACAACGACCTGCTCCTCCCTGTGCAAACTCCATAATGTACCTAAGGTCCTGCAAGGCATGCAGCAAATAATCAACAAACTAGTTGAGCGAGTTCACAGAAAGTAAGTTCAGTAATGGAGTAGTATAGCAAGCATTGCGTTTGTTTATCTAGTCATGCATCGTATTAGTTCGTTCATTGTTCATGTATAGTATTGATTCGTATCGCGGGCCCTTTCGGCATGTATGCGAAGATTAGGGAAAGTTCTCAAGTATTCTAGACTATGTATATTTGTATCGCGGCCACCCTGGCATGTGTGCGAAGTTTTAGTATATAGTCGCGGCCTTTCCAAGGCATGTGTGCGAGGATCAGTCATAATATCGCAGCCAACCCCTGGCGTGTGTGCGAAGATCAGTTCAAGTAGGTATACTAGTCTAGCCGTATCTTATCATTTACCATCCTCACCCTGAGGACCATATCATTAGGTTCCATTAACTAAATATGTACGCATAATCATCCAATCCCATTCCCACCCTGGGAACCCCATGCCTTGGCTGTGTGAACTCACCTTGGGTTGCTCGGCAGATACACAAAGAGAGAGAGTTCTTGAACTAACAGTGGTCAACCACGTCCTAACAGGGTTACCACATAGGTCAGGTTCGTATATAGCACGTATCTTGAGTCACGTATAATCATGGCAAACACGTATGCACATAAGCTGATAAGAACATAGCATTAACATTCGTGTGTGATCCAATGTCTAAGCCCAAACTATACCCGGCCCAAACTATAAGAGTCCAACATAAAGGTCTCGGCCCAGTTAATCTAAGCGGTCCAATAGCAGATATGAAACCAGTCCAATAACATGCAGTCATAAGTTCAATTATTTGGCCCAACTGATTGGGCTCGTGACAGTGAAAGCCCAACACAGTATATGTGCAAAGGTAGTCTCGAGTCGCAACGGGGATCTCGAGTCGCAACAGAGATTACGAGTCGCAACTGAGGGTTTCGAGTTGGCAAAGTCCGGTTACGAGTCGTAACGGGACTCGCAACCCCGGTCTCGGCTTGTCATGGCCTGGTTACGAGTCGCAACGGGACTCGCAACCATGATTGCGGCTGATGTCGTTGTGGTCTCGAGTCGAGACTATGGTTTCGAGTCGCAATCCCATATGTAACAGTTTCCATAATTCTTAGTAACAAACCCTCCGTAATATCAGCAAACAATTAGGCAGTTCCAATAGCAAATCAATTCAGCCATTATCATCAGTTTCGTATTATCATCAACATGTTCATACCATTATGACTATCAAGAACAATCATCAAAAATAATTAACAGTTACAACCGTAGCACCCTAGTGATCATATAGCAATCATGCCGACATCATCATGAACTCATTCAGTAACAATAATTTATATGCTAGCAAGAACCACTATGCGATATAATATTCTGTTCACAAAATCACTAACAACAATCATGTTTAATCTAATCGTACGAAGCATCAGGTTTGCATGCAAGCCTATTTAACAAGAACTATATATATATATCTTCACTTTACCTTACTAATAGATCAAAACATCACACAAGATCAACATATAGCATATTCAAACATCAAGCATACAATGAAGTTAAACAAACACTGACCGATCAAAAGTAGAGGAGGATGATCGGATTGTTCGGCTGCCTTTGGTTCGGTTCCGGTTGCGAGAGGAAGAGAGGAATTGTGTGTGTGTGTTCTAGGTTGCCAAGATTGTAAAACTAAACCCTAATGAGGTGCGTATGCATATATACGTATATGCGTAATAGGGGAGTGGGCCGCAACCCCCACTTGGGCTGCCATCTAATCGGATACGAGTGACACGGCCCAAAGGCTTGTGCGCTCAAGGAATGGTTGTGCAGTTTGGCCCGATCAGTATACGAACACATAAAACACTAAGCACATAATAACATTCAATAAATCACATAACATATCATGTATTCGTTCAAGTAGCATAGTTCACGTGAGCATATAACGTTACACAAGATAAGTCTAGAGTACGGGTTGTCACATTATCCCCAACTAATTGGAAATTTCGTCCCGAAATTTGGTATGCACTCACTGAGGAAGCTAGGTAAGTTCAATCGTTCCCTGGTTTTTCCTGGGGTGTCACATCCTCCCCCCGTTGATCTGGAAATTTCGTCCCGAAATTCCGAAGTAGTAGCTTCAGCCTCAGTAGTGGTAGCATTGGTTTCAAATAACTGGGGGTACTTTTCTGTCATCCAGTCTTCGCGTTCCCAGGTGTACTTTGGGCCACGTTGGAGTTCCAACAAACTCGAACAAGAGGGATTCTCTTGTGTTTGAGGACCTTCACATCCCGGTCCGTGTTTTCTACTGGTTCCTCGACGAACTGCAACCGCTCGTCGGTAGTTCAATACATGAGAGACATTGTGAACTGCCCCGAGTTCAGCTGGTAGGTTAAATCTATAGGCTATCCTGCCTGTACGTTCTATGATCTCGAATGGTCCCCGACCTGACATTCCAATGGCTTTCTACGCTTGTCCGCGTAGGCTTTCTGACGGTCGCGTGCTGCCGCCATGCGTTGTCGTATCTGTGCAATCTTTTTCCGTGGCGTCCATAAAATCTCTGGACCCGTAATCTGACTATCCCCCACCTCTGCCCAACAGAGAGGTGACCGGCATTTACGCCCGTACAATGCCTTGAATGGAGAGGCTTGTATGCTATTGTGCTCATGTTTAATCGTGAGTCGAATGGTTTGTGCATTGCTTGCCAAAGTTCTGACGTGAATCGTGCATCGCGATCCGAAATGATGGACGTGGGCACCCCGTGCCTCGAAACAATCTTCTTTAAAATAGATGTCTGCGAGAGTGGAGAACTTGTCCGTTTCCTTAATCGGTAGGAAGTGTGCAGACTTGGTGAGTCGATCCACGATCGCCCATATGGTATCGTTCCCATGCTGGGATCGAGGTAGGCCTGTAACGAAATCCATGGAAATTTCTTCCCATTTCCACTGAGGTATCCTAAGCTGCTGAAGTAGGCCCTGTTAGTTTCTGGTATTCAACCTTGACTCTCACTCAGGTCAAGCATTTTCCGACGTATGTAGCAATGTGGGCTTTCCTACTAGGCCACCAATAAGTAGTGCTGATGTCTTAGTACGTTCTATCCGACCCTGGATGTACTGAGTGGTAAGACTTGTGAGCTTCATCCATCACAAGTTCGCGTAGACCGCCATAAAGTGGGACCTAAATACGCCCCGTTACATAGTAGGCGCCGTCTGCCTTCTGTCCTAATCGTTGTCGTGAGCCGCGTAAGGCATTCAGCCTTGACGTTTTCGGGCTTCCGTGCTTCTATCTGAGCAGTTCGTATCTGTGCTGGCAGGCTAGTCTGGATCGTAAGCTGTAGCGCTCGCACGCGCTGAGGTAGAGTGTCCTTCCGACTGAGGGCGTCCGCCACAACCTTGGCCTTGCCTGAATGGTACTTGATGGCGCATTCGTAGTCGCTAAGTAGTTCAACCCATCGTCGTTGTCGCATGTTCAAATCCTTCTGCTCAAGAATATGCTCGAGACTCCTGTGATCGGTGTAAATCGTGCACCTGGTACCGTACAGGTAGTGTCGCCATATCTTAAGCGCGAACACATCAGCTCCCAGCTCTAAATCGTACGTTGTGTAGTTGCGTCCATGAATCCTAAGTTGACGTGAAGCGAAAGCGATAACCTTGTCGCGCTGAAAAGTAGTCTCCTGGGGCTCTCCCAGCAATAGGTGACACCCTTCTGTGTCAGTAGCGTAAGTGGCTGAGCAATCTTCGAGAAATCCCTGGTAAACCGTCTGTAGTACGTGGTGCAGGCCAGTTTCTGGTTGAGTCTACCTTGGATGGATCGACACGGACCCCATCCTTGTTCACTACGTGGCCTAAGAAGTGGACTTCACGAATACTATGACGAACTTGTCTAAGTAGGGTTTGCACACCCTGTTCATAAGGTCCTTAAATACGGCAGGAGCGTTCAAATAATATCAAACCATCCATCATATCAAACATAAAGTATAGGAATTAAAATAGTCCATAAAACCCAGTACGATTCATGTTCAAACCAAACTTTGTTTGAGTAACAGAGACATAATAAAGGAAATCCCAAAACGAGTTATAAGTTCAAACAGCGTCTCCTTGTCCTAGCATGAAAGCTCGACCCCTTGCCTCGTTGCCATTGTTGTTGTTGTTGTTTCCATTGCCCTGGTTATTGTTGTTGTTCTGATTCTGGTTCAACTGCGGGCAATCGCGCTTGTAATGACCTTCTGCCCCACACTGGAAACATCCCCGATTTCCACGCTGTGGCTGCTGCTGCTGTGGGTTCTGAGGAACTGGTGGTGGAAGTTGCTGATTCTGGTTTGCAGGTCGTGAGCTCCTGCAATCTTTGGCTTCGTGCCCTATCTTGAAACATCTCTGGCAACGTTCCTTGCGACACCTTCCACTGTGGTGCTTGTTACACTTGTTACATAGTGGGTGTACTCCCCTGTATCCACCCTGCTCCTGACTGCCAGATGATTGCTGACTCGGATTCTGGTAGTCATTCGTTCTGCGCTGCTGTGCTTGAGACTGATCGGAATCCCCATCCCATTTCCGTTTGTTGTCGCTGGGTGTAGCAGTAGTAGCAGCTGAAGTGACTGTAGCAGTAGCGTTGACACGCTTAGGCAGTTTATTCTGATCCACTGCCTGGTCGGTGATGCGATGAGCGAGGCGTTGGATTTCCTGGATGTTTTCGAGGTTAGCCGACGTCACGTGGCTCTGAATCTCTGGCGCCAAACCCTTGAGATACAACTCAATGCGCTTGTATGGAGGGTCTACCATAGTAGGACACAGAACTGCCAGCTCATTCGACCGTTTCGTATACGCTTCGATCTCAGATCCCACCATCCTTAGGTTATACAACTCGTCTTCCAACTTGTGAATGTCTTCACGCGTGCAATACTCACGCTTGATGAGTTCCTTAAAATCGTTCCATGGGGTGGCGTTTGCAGCTGCCAACCCTAAGATTTGAACTTGGGCGTTCCACCAAGTCAGTGCTATTCCTTCCAAGGTGCCGGTGGCAAACTTGACCTTGCGAGCCTCAGGGCACTCGCACATTTCGAATACGGATTCTAGCTTCTCAAACCAATGGAGGAGTCCCACTGCCAGAAATGGGTTGTTAAGAAAGTTGCTGAAAGTTCGAACAAGTTTTATCAGAAGAAAGCTAAATCTGACAACCAGAAATGGGTTGTTAAGAAAGTTGCTGAAAGCTCTAGCAATGATTCTGATAGGTCAAAATCAGAGGAGCTATCTTCTGGCGATGAATTTGACTCCACAAAGTCAGATGAGCCACATGTTATTTCAAAAAGTGAAGCTATTTTAAAAGACGAAAAATTAGTTCTGATTGTGAATGATGAGGATTTTCCATCACTTCGGGTTGAAAATTATAAGAAGAAAATTGTTAAAGTTGAAATTTCTAACCAATTTTATAATGATAAACAGGATTTTGATGCTGAGAAGGTCTTTAACCCCAAGGTAAAACATATTTTTGGAAAGATGATTGATCGAAAAGTCAAAGGGGTTAAAGAATTTTATGAGAAGAAGAGAAAAGGTAAGAAACTGAGTGATGGTGACTCAGTGACACCCAAGGCTGGTCAGGCTTGGGTGGATATTTTCTTCAACTAAAAACCTGACTTGCCGGAGCTCCCAGGTTGGTAAGCGAGGAGCAGGTATCGGCATCTTTCTTGAGGATTTATTCGGTAATGTCAATCATATGAACGGTAAAGAGGTTTATTTGTGTTTGTTTTTACAAGTGGTTAGGAAATTTGATTGTGCATACTTGCATATGGTAAATCAAGGACATTAATTTGTACTTGCATTTTCCTACAAGTGATTGAAAGACAATATGATGAACCACACCCCCGAACTTTTTATTGATATACCTACAAGTGGTAAAATCATCCAAACTTATTTTTCAGAAAAACCATTTTGATTAAAACAAACTTAAGTGTTTTGAAATCTAAATGGGAAAATAGTTTGTTGATAAGGGAAGTTCTGATTGTTTATGCCTAGTGAATGGCAATTTGATGCGATTTGATATCGGTTGTCAAGTTTTATACAGTTTGTTTTACATTTCATGTTTCAAGTGGGTCAAGAGTCTAGTTTGTTTTCAATTTTTCTTTAATGTGTTTGCATTTTAGGGGGAGTAGAAAATTTCAGAAAATCCAAAAACATTAGGTAATTTGAAAAAGCCAAAAACATGATAAAATCAAAAATGAGCTTTGTTGTGAAAAGAGGAAATGATAGTACATCAGTGGAGTGTCACAACATGCTAAAGAAATGTAAAGATAAAATGTAATAAACAATCTCACTGAGGATGTGTCGGTAGATTTTTACACATTTAGTAAATTGTGTCGAGATATAAACCTAAAAATCAAACTTGCTTATTCTGTGGGTTAACAAAACTGCTTGGATATATAGGTAACCCCTGAAATCTTGTTTGAAAGGTCCCTTATTCTGAGATACTAGGTCTTTATGCTCAGTGATATCTGGGGTATTATCCCGGGACTTCTGCTGTATGGAAGTACTGACCTAGTCCCCGGATAATGCTTTCCGCAAATGCTTGAAACATAGCATCACCCTCAGCAAGCTGATGAAACAATAAAATTGATAGTCGCTGCTGTTGTAAACAAAAGATCCTCTAAATGGGACACACCAAAAAGTCGAAGCCGTCATCTCTTTGCGTATACGGAAGTATTGATCTGAGCTCTCACGGCCCTCGCACTTAACCCCTGAACAGATATCATCTGTGGTATACTTACCTGTAAGACTGAATATTAGGATCTGGATACGGGAGTATATTCAAGTAGTGGGACACACGGATAAGTTTAAGTTCTTAAGACATTAAATATCGTATCTCAGATCAATTGAAATTTGTGTGAAAATTTAAGTGGATCAAAATACTAACAATCTAGGTGAATTGTTTAGAACTTAAAATGAAATCGCAGCTTAACGGTGTTAGTGACACGTCTCATTAACTGATATGATCCTCTTACACGAACTCACAAAAACATTGTTTGTAAATATTTCATTTCTGCATTTTCTTGATTCTACAAGTGATGTCAGTTATTTTCTTTCAGAAAATCTAAAAGGATTTTTGGTGTGTTTTAGCATAAATTTTGAAAAATTCAAAAAGATTTTCGACGACTGATATTGAAAAGTTGATTTTCAAATTTCAAGTGCTAAACATGATCAACAAATGGTTTGGGAGAGTATTGTTTTGATAAGAAAGACGATATAGTTGCAAGTGGTTCATCAAGAAATGAATTAATATATATGTTTGAAATAGTTTAAAATGGTGTCTATTTGCTTAAATGTTTATCATAAAACTTATGTTTGTGGTAGAGTTTTATGCAGGAGAAGTTAATATTTGAGGGGGAGTACATGTTGATGATGATGAATTTTAAAATGTCAACCTCTAAGAGAAGAAGTTTGTTGGTGATAAAAGAGAAAGAGTCTGTAGATAGAAAGAGAAGCCCAGACTCTGATCAAGACTGTGTGACACCCCAGGAAAACCAGCAAACGATATAACCTACCTAGCTTTAACTTATCTAGCTGCTTTAACTTACCTAGCTCTCTCAGTGAGTGCGTACCAAATTTCGGGACGAAATTTCTTTTTAGTTGGGGATACTGTGACAACTCGTAATTTGAACCTACTTTCTGTAACGCTACGTGCTTACGTGAGCTACTTTAATTAAATGAATTCATGTTTACGGGATATGTGTTTCTATTGTATGTTACGAATTAAATGCTTGTATGTATGTTACTCGAACTAAAACCGCACAACATGGATCAAGCACACAAGGCCATTTGGGCCGTAATCCTTGTAACCGGAACCAAGGGGCAACCCAAGTGGGGTTCGGCCCATTCCCTCCTTCCCTCTTGTACGCATATAAGCAAACACCCTTAGGGTTGTTTTCTCTTTTGGTTACAACAACACAACACACACAAACTCTAGTGCTCTCCTCTCTCTAAGCCGGTGGCCATCACTTTCTTTTCCCTCGAAGAGCTTTTCCCGAATCGGATCACCTTCTATCAATCGGTTAGTGCTTGATTATTCGTAAATGATGATGTGATTGTATATGATTATGTGTTAGAATTCATGAGTAGGGATGTTTACGTGATAATCGGATATCTTGCAATATGTTGCTCGGATTCTTGTTAAGATGATGTTGAACCGAATGCTTGTTAAATCGGACATGTTTATGTTAAACGTATGTTGCCATGATTCGGGTTACATGTCATTGATTTAGAGCCGTATAATTGTTAATCAAATGATCCGGTTGCATAGTATGTTGATATTGAATTACTGTTCTTGTTGATGATGATTTGAATATGTAAAATTGTTAAACATGGTGTTTGATCCGATTTGTGAAACTGATAAGTTGTTAGCTGGATTTACGGAGTGATTGTTGCTGTGTAATCATGGAAAGTTGTTACATGCACTGTTGCGACACCGATTACGAGTCGGGATCCTCCGTTGCGACTCGAGACCACACACGGTTGCGAGTCCCGTTGCGACTCGAGACCATACATTCCCGGCACAAACCGCACGAGCCGAGACCACGGTTGCGAGTCATGTTGCGACTCGAAACCGGACCATGACAAGCCGAAACCACAGTTGCGAGTCCTGTTGCGACTCGAAACCTCCTTCGTTGCGACTCGAGACCTCTGGTCTCGACTCGAGACCCTTTTACACGTACACTTTGTCATTGGGCCTGCACACTGTTACGAGCCCAACTGATTGGGCCAGATACTTGGACTCTGCTTGTTTACGTGATTGTTTACGCTGATACCTATACGTGGAATGTAATGTCGAATACTTGTACAATCTGTTACAATATGTATGGAACATACGTGCACTACTTGTATACGAATCTGACCCGCATAATAACTGTGGTAGGACGCGGTTAATAGCTCTATAACTTAATTGAACTGTGTGAATCATACCGAGCAACCCCAGGTGAGTTCATTGCATTTTCTCAAGCATGCGTCCCGGTGGTTTGGGACAACTGGTAAACATTTGGAAGGGAAACATTGGGTAAACAACTTAATCGGTTTTGGTTATTGCCTGGAGGGCAACGGGGGTAATTAGTTGATAGCGCTATTAGGTGGGAAACCTCACACCGGGCCGTAAGGACGGGCGTGAACTAATTATCTGGATAGGGCTATGGTTGTTAGAGGCACACTCCTCGGATACATATGGGCACACTCCCTAGGGTATCTAACGACGGCAACATAGCAAACGGTCGTTAAGGGGTACCCACTCCCCGGATACACATGGGCACACTCCCTAGGGTATCTAACATGAGCAACATCGTAACGCAGCATCGAATCGCATTAACATATATCTGGTAACACAACACGTTAACAAAACCTTGAACTCACCAGCGTAGTCTGACGCACTTGTCTGCATGCTTGTAGGTCATTAACACATGGAACATGGACTTGCTATCTGGGGGTGCTGGAGTGGTCATGGATCGAGGCACTTGGATTAATTTACATTGGATACATTGGTTTTAAGTATTATTATGAAACAATTGCTAAACGATTTATTAAATGCTTCCGCTACACAACACTTTGGGATTTGATATTATGTTTTATTTAAGTATTTACTATTGGTTCAATGTGATTGGTGGCTCGAACTCTGATGCGTAACACGCCTCGCGGGATTTCCGCAAGTGGAAATTTTGGGGGTGTTACAGTTGGTATCAGAGCCACTGGTTATAGTGAACTAGGTTTTAAAACGTTTTGTAAAACCAGACTATAACCGAACGCCTTCGAACATCGATCATGACACTCAGCTCCAGATTGCAAGGTTCGTCTCTCCCTTTATATATTACTAGCTTAGCAGTCACACACTCACAACGTATATGAACTGAAACATTTAACACTATAGTGACTTGATAGTGTAACACTACTCTTCGACTCATGTGAACCATAGACCTGTGATACCACGTGTTGTGTTGTTTGAACGGAAGAAACTTTGAGCGCAAGCTAAGAGGCACCGAGATACGCATGCAAATTGCCTTATTATTATGGGTGCACACTTAATAATAACGCGGGGTGCATGCAAGTCCCAGTGAGGCTTATCGAGCGTGAGAAGGGTTCTGCCTTACTATGTGTAAACTTGGTAGTATATAGATATCAGTATGACACTTGACTTCCATCTCGTTTCGATTTCTAAATCGGTTTATTCCCAACTATAGAAACATGAGTGGACGAGGACACGGACGTGGCAACATCACCATGACTCAGGCTGAGTTGACTGACCTAATCAATACCCGCGTGGCTGAGGCTTTAGCAGCCTATCAAGCTGGTACGGAATGTACCAAGTATTCTTACCCTCATATTGCGTACACGTCTTTTCACTTCTATAATGTGTTCCCTTTCGTCATTCAGGTCAGCAAGCGCAACCTCAACCTAACCAGCCTGCGTGTACATTCAAAATGTTTATGGACTGTAAGCCACAGACCTTCACCGGAACTGAAGGGGCTGTGGGACTTCTAAGATGGTTCGAGAAAGCAGAGTCTGTGTTCGCTATCTGTAACTGTCCCGCTGGGGACAGGGTGAAATACGCTGCGGGTACCTTGGCGGATGGTGCCCTAACGTGGTGGAACGCCCAGGTACAGTTGTTGGGCATCGAGGCAGCGAATGCCACAACCTGGGAAGACTTTAAAGAACTGATCAGGGAGGAGTACTGTCCTCGGGATGAGGTCCAGAAGTTGGAAAACGAATACTACGACTTGAAGATGGTTGGATCTGAAGTCGAAGCGTATGTGAAGCGATCGTATGAACTGGCCGACATGTGCCCGAACTTGTCCCGGCCTATGTCTCGGAGGATTGAGTTATTCATCAAAGGGTTGCCTCCGCGTGTGAAGAGCTTGGTCACTGCAGCCCATCTCAATGATTTAACACAGATCGTTCGTCTGACTCATAAGATTGTGGACCAAGAAGTAGAGAGCGATTCGTTACCCCCGCGTATTTCGGCCACTACTGTTGCTACGCCCACTGCCACTGCGTCCGCTAATGATAACAAGCGGAAGTGGAGTGATTATGATAAAGCATCCAGTGCTAGTCAGACTCAGAAAAGGCCAGACAACAGCAACCGCAACATCAGCCAGTCGTCTTCTGTCAATCAAGGCCAGGGAAGTGGCCACAGCCAGGGTTCGTATGCAGGGAAGAAGCCACGATGTAACAAGTGTGGCTATCATCATTTCGGGTCGTGTACTCGGAAGTGTGACAGGTGTGGTAAGGCGGGCCATGAGGCTAGGGATTGTAGGGCCCCACAGCCTAAACACCAGCAGCAACAAAACCAGCAGAATCAGAGACAACAGGGACAACCACCCCAGCAGAACCAGGGTTTCAGGAAGGGGTGCTATCAGTGTGGTGACGAGGGCCACTTTAAGCGGGATTGCCCTCAGTTAAACCAGAACGCCAACGACAACAACCGCCCGAATAATAACAATGCTGGGAACAACAACAACAACAACAACGGCAATAATGGGGGAAATGGTGCTCGAGGCAGAGTGTTCCAGCTTGGAGCAGGGGATGCCAGGAATGATGGCAACGTTGTAACTGGTACGTTTCCTGTTAACAATCGTATTGCTTCTGTATTATTTGATTCGGGTGCCGATTAGAGTTATGTGTCCCTAGAGTTTAGTCAACGATTAGGGATAACCCCAACACCTCTAGAAGTTAAACAAATAGTAGAACTAGCAGATGGTAAGACGATAGAAGCCTCGAATGTCCTTTTCGGGTGCAAACTAGATCTCGTGGGTCAGGTGTTTGATATTGACCTCCTTCCCGTTACGCTCGGTAGTTTCGATATAGTGGTAGGCATGGATTGGTTGTCTAAGCACCAAGCAGAAATTTTGTGTAAAGAGAAGATCGTGCATATTCCTCTCCCTGATGGGGAGTCACTGTTAGTTCAAGGGCATCGTAGTGGGACGATGGTTGGGATTATCACGGCCATGCGTGCACAGCAGTATCTACAAAAGGGGTATCCTGCAATGTTAGCGTTAGTTACCAACGCTCAGTCTGAAGAAAGTAAGATCGAGGATCTACCAGTAGTGCGAGAATTCGCTGATGTATTTCCAGAGGAACTACCAGGGTTACCTCCCCACCGTCAAGTAGAATTTCAGATTGATCTTGCGCCGGGAGCGGCTCCAATTGCTCGAGCTCCTTACCGGCTAGCACCTGGGGAGTTACAGGAGTTGTCCAATCAACTACAGGAATTGTTGGATAGGGGTTTCATTCGACCCAGTTCTTCACCTTGGGGAGCCCCAGTGCTGTTTGTAAAGAAGAAAGATGGGTCATTCCGTATGTGTATCGACTATCGAGAGCTCAACAAGGTGACCATTAAGAACCGCTATCCGTTACCACGCATCGACGACTTGTTTGACCAGCTGCAAGGGTCAAGTTTCTATTCAAAGATCGACTTAAGGTCGGGTTATCACCAGGTAAGGGTTAGGGAAGAGGATATTCCCAAGACTGCTTTTCGAACGCGCTACGGACACTATGAGTTTTTGGTCATGTCGTTTGGATTGACCAATGCACCAGCGGTTTTCATGGATCTCATGAACCGCGTATGTAAGCCATATCTCGACGAGTTTGTTATAGTGTTTATTGACGACATCTTGGTCTATTCCAAGAACAAGGAAGATCACGAGCGTCACCTACGTCTCATCTTGGAACTTTTGAGAAGGGAACAACTGTATGCGAAGTTTTCTAAGTGCGACTTTTGGATTCGAGAAGTGCACTTCCTTGGGCACGTTGTCAACGAGAAAGGGATACATGTGGATCCTGCGAAGGTGGACGCAGTTAAGAATTGGGTGGCACCAAAGACTCCGTCTGAAGTGCGGCAATTTCTTGGTCTCGCAGGGTATTATCGAAGGTTCATTAAGGATTTCTCGAAAATCGCGCAACCCCTCACCTCACTGACACAGAAGAACACGGCGTACTCTTGGGGAACAAAGCAGGAAGAGGCCTTCCAGTTGTTAAAACAGAAACTTTGCAGTGCACCAATCTTGTCGTTACCAGAGGGTACCGAAGACTTTGTGGTTTATTGTGATGCTTCGATTCAGGGTCTCGGTTGCATGTTGATGCAACGCGAGAAGGTGATAGCTTATGCTTCTCGTCAGCTGAAGGTGCACGAGAAGAACTACACGACACACGACTTGGAGTTAGGAGCGGTAGTTTTTGCGTTGAAGATTTGGAGGCACTATCTGTACGGTACCAAATGCACCATCTACACCGACCATAGGAGTCTCCAGCACATCTTCGACCAGAAAGAGTTGAATATGCGACAACGACGATGGGTGGAGTTATTGAACGATTATGAATGTGCCATCAAATACCATCCGGGCAAGGCGAACGTTGTGGCTGACGCCCTCAGCAGAAAGGATAATGCACCTAGGCGTGTGCGAGCATTGCAACTTACGATCCAGTCCAACCTTCCTTCCCAGATACGAGACGCTCAGTTAGAAGCGTTAAAACCAGAAAATGTTCGAGCTGAAACTTTACGTGGCTCGAGACAACGACTAGAACAAAAGGGAGACGGTGCTTACTACGTAACTGGACGCATTTGGGTCCCATCCTTTGGCAACTTACGGGAACTTGTGATGGAAGAGGCATATAAATCACGCTACTCTGTACATCCTGGATCAGATAAGATGTACCACGACTTGAAAACTACCTACTGGTGGCCCAGCATGAAGGCGTATATAGCAACCTACGTCAGCAAATGTTTGACTTGTGCTAAGGTCAAAGCGGAACATCAAAAGCCCTCAGGTCTACTGCAACAACCAGAGATACCCATGTGGAAGTGGGAACAGATCGCCATGGATTTCGTGACAGGACTACCAAGAACTCAAGCTGGGAATGACACCATTTGGGTGATTGTTGATCGCCTCACGAAATCAGCACACTTCTTAGCAATCAAGGAAACAGACAAGTTTTCTCAATTGGCAGCAATCTACCTTAAGGAAGTGGTTTCTAGGCATGGGGTGCCAACTTCTATCATCTCAGATCGAGATCCGCGTTTCACTTCAGAGTTATGGCAGTCAATGCATAAATCGTTCGGTTCCCAACTCGACATGAGTACCGCTTATCACCCGCAGACGGATGGTCAAAGTGAGCGCACCATCCAGACGCTTGAAGATATGCTTCGGGCATGCGTACTCGACTTTGGAAAAGGGTGGGAGAAGCACCTACCGTTGATAGAATTCTCCTACAACAACAGCTACCATTAAAGTATTAAGGCGGCTCCGTTCAAAGCACTGTACGGCCGGAAATGTCGTTCACCTCTCTCTTGGCATGAGGTGGGTGATAGTCAGATCACAGGCCCTGAGTTTGTTCTTGAGGCATGACGGGTGGTCCTTTGGACAACCCTTAAGTATGTTAAAACATGAAATAATCCTCCATTTAACCGTGTAATTATCTTGGATTAGATAACTACGATGCTATTGTTTCAGGTGCGAATAAGGAGATAAGAGATGGATAAAAGGCAACTCATGAATGCTTTGGTGGAAACGGGTCGAGAGAAGAACACAAGACGAAACAAAGGATAAAAGGCTGCTGAGTACCGTAAATTACGGTCCTACCGTAATTTACGGTAGACTTGATTCTTGTTGATTTCTGCACCGTAACACAGGCTCAAACCACCGTAACACTTTGATGACCACCGTAAATTACGGTGGAGCCGTAATTTACGGTGGTGCCTGAACGTGAAAAATGTAACTGCTGCCATATACTCGTTTTTAGTGTGTCTTTTGGGATTATCTCATCATTGACGGTTCTAGGAGACTTGGGAGGCGAATTTGGGAGTTCTTGCTTGCTTGTGAACAATTCTAAACATTCGGTTTGTGTTTTTAATTCGTATGAACACTTGTTTAATGTTGATGATGATTCACCGAGCCATGTCCGGCTAAACTCTTCGGTGATCATCCTAGGTGAATGTTTCTAAGACTTTTGTGTGTTAAATTTCTGCATTTCTAGAATGATATCTTGCGTTGCTTGAATGTCATGGTGTATGTTTGATTGTTTGTAGCGTGTTAATCTATATTACAATTTCTAGTCTCGATCGTACGTTCTTGGTGCCGTTGGCAACCGAGATATCACGGGAAGGGTTAGGGTTGGTTATTGGTTAATAGGTCATCGGGAAACAACCTCGCATTATCTAATCCGAGTACTTTGTTCCCTTTTATCACTTCAATCACACATACACGAGTTATGTCTATGTAACTCTTTCTAGTGAAATTGCACACAATTGTCTAACGAAACTGAAACCTAGGGTGATCATTGTTCTCTCCTAATTGTTTACAACTTTCTTTGATTTGAATTAGTTCTTAATTTAGTTTTCTAAACAACAAACCACAATCTTGAATTTTAATTTTCTGCAAGTTAGTTTAATTTTAGTATAAATACAAAGCTACATAATCAACACATTTTCCACATACTCCCTGAGTTCGATACCCTACTACCGCTAACTACAGTTGTTTAGGGATTAAATTTGCGTGACCTACGACATCACGTCAAATTTTGGCGCCGTTGCCGGGGAGTAGTGCGCAACGTGTGTTAATTTCATAGTTTTGTTTGTTATTTTCGGGTTTACGCTGGTTGTGTTTAGTGTGCAGGTACTTGAGGTGCATGCGTACTAGGAGCTCTCACAAGCTATCACCATTGGCGTTTGATCCGGAAATTGAGCGAACTTTGCGAGCAAACAGAATTTTGCTAAGAGAAAATACAATCAATAGTTCACCAACAACACCAGTTACACCAATTCGATACATGGATCCACCACCACCACCACCCACTACGGGTGAATTTACCTCATCATTCATACCAACATCCACTCAACCTTCACCTAACACTACCATTCCACCAAATACTACCGAACCCACCATACCTCAACAGGTTACACCAACCAACACCACACAACCCATTACTACCCAAGAAGAACCAACCGTCACCTTTAACCCTTCCACTACTATACCACCATTATCCCATTTTTTTCCGGGTGCGGGTCCATCATATTCGGGCCATACTATGGCACCAATTTCGTCTATTGTCCATGCTACACCGTATCGACCACCAAATCAATCGGGTTTCCAATACTCGACTATTCCATTTGGGCAATCATCGGGAATTCAAGGAGATGGGTATGATGAAGGATTTGAAGACTTTGAGGGGTATGAAGATGATGGGTATGGTTATGGAGATTATGGTGATCAAGGGGATTTTGGGTATGTTCAGAGTCAATCTCAAGGGATGGCGAGTGTTGGTGGAATGCAACATCAACAACTTATACCACAACACATTCGGCCAAGACCACAAGGGCCACCAATGCCACAACCGATTCCATTGCAACAGGTCCGGCCACAACATGTACACCAACAACCATTTCAAAGACCGCCTCAGCGCCCACCGATGCGACCACAACAGTTTCAACAACCGATCGCACCACAAGGGCAAGTACCAAGACCAAATGGGCCGATTATTCCGAGAGGTAGGTATGGTGTGCCACGAAGACATCTTAGGGAACAAGCAAGGGGAATAGAGGCACATTTCAGGCCAATCATTACTCAAAACCCCTCACCGGTGGTTATCCCTCATAACAACCAAGGGAGAACTTTTGAAGTAAGAACGAACTCGTTGCAAAGTTTACCGAAGTATAAAGGGTTAGCAACGGAGGAGCCGTACTTTCATCTAGAGGCCTATGACTCAATTTGCAACACTTTTGGGAGTCAAGGTTTTTCGGCCGATGAAGTTAAGTTAGTCTTATTTCAGTTTTCGTTGGAAGAGAAAGCTAAGAAATGGTTCTATACATTACCTTCAGCATCAATTTATACATGGGGGGAGATGCAACAAACCTTTTTGGATGAATTCTACACCGCCCAAAAGACTAATGATGCGCGGAAGGGGTTGAGAAGCTTTCAACAACAACATGGTGAGATGTTCCATGAGGCGTTCGAGCGTTTTAACATGATGATTAAAAACTGCCCTCATCATGGGATTGAGTTATGGGAGTTAATGAACGCTTTTCATGAGGGTTTAAGTGCCGAAGATGCACGGGATTTAATGTCCATCACCGGAGGGACATTTGGAACGAATTATGAGAATGAAGATTGGGAGTTTTTGGAGAGTATGGCAACTACATCAAAAAGGAAAGCCCAAGCTTCGAGGAGAGCTCGACCAACAACTAACCGACCACAAGTGCATGCCATAGATGAAGGTAATGTTCAAACTACTAATCAAATTTATGATGTGTGTGCTTTGTGTAATGAAATAGGTCACGCGGCTGAAAATTGCCAAGGAATGTTGGAAGGGCAATACGAGGAAGTTCACGCAGTCCAAGGTCAAGGCCAAGGAGGAGGTGGTAGGAACTACAACAACATGAATTCTAATACCTACCACCCCGGATTGAGGAATCACCCGAACTTTAGATATGGGAACCCGTCAAATCAAGCGAACCCAAATTTTCAAGGTAGCCAAGGTAATTTTGGTTCACGGCCATCTTATAATAACCAAGGTGGGTACCGGGGCGGAAATAACCAAGGGTATCAAAAACAATACCAAACGGGTCAAGAGCAAAGGGGATCTTCGGGTGGCAACGAGGTGATGGAGATGCTTAAAAGCATGCAATTGGAAATGCAAAAGCGAAATCAACTTGATGAAGTGCGGATGCAAAAAGATGAGGTTCGCGATAAAAGCATTCAGTCACTAACGACTCAAATGGGGCAATTAGCAACCGATGTGGCGGAACTAAAGAAAGGTAAGGGTCAACTTCCAAGCGACACAAAGGTAAACCCTTCACATGGTTCGTCACGAGGTAATGTTAATATTAACCATGTTAGTGTGTTAAGAAGTGGGAAAGAGTTTAAGGCCAATTTGTCACCCGAATTGGTCGAGGGGGTGGTTGAGGACATCACGGGAATGGAAAGTGATGATGAACTTGCACCGGTTAAACCACAAGAAACAACTATTAAAAAACCGGGGTTGGGTGAAAGTGAAAAAAGTAAAAATGAAAAGAATGAAAAAATAGAGGGTGAACCGAGTCAGGTTCCATTCCCATCGGCTTTACTTGACCCGGGAAAGAAGAATTTTATTGTGTCAAGGGGTCCTCAAAAAGAGGAAATGTGGGATATGTTCAAACAAGTTAAAATAAATCTCCCACTTCTTGATGCAATAAAACAAGTTCCCGCTTATGCAAAATTTTTAAAAGAATTATGCACACAAAAGAGGCAAAACAAGAAAAAAGTGCCTAAGCGGGTAGATTTGACCGGGCAAGTGAGTGCGGTGTTGAATGGGGAGCTTCCTCCTAAGCTCCAAGATCCGGGCACGCCATTGATTAATGTACAAGTTGGTAATTTTCAAATGGCTAAGGCGTTGCTAGATCTCGGAGCCGGAGTTAGCATTTTACCGGGGGGATTATACGACCAATATGACTTTGGTCCATTAGCAAGGGTAGAGACAACGGTCGTTTTGGCCGATTTGTCTCATAAGTTGCCCCGGGGTATGGTTCAGAATGTTATTGTTAAAATTGATGAGTTTTACTACCCGGTGGACTTTTTGGTTTTGGACTACTCATCGGCGGACCCTAAACAACAACAGAACATAATTTTGGGTCGGCCATTTTTAAGCACCGCACATGCTATTATCGACTGTAGATTTGGTACGGTTGATATGGCATTCGGAAATCGAAAAATGCGTTTGAATGTTTTCACTAACAATTCTAATGCTAACGGTGTTGATGAGTGTTTTATGGCAGATATAGTAGATGGATGCAACCCGCATGAGTATGAGGAGGATGGTTTGGATATTTGCCTGTGTGACTTTTCTGAACAGGTACATGCTTATGCGCTACGGGTTGAAGAGGAGGCACAAGATGTGATGGCGATGACAGAAGGTAGACCACCATGGACCCATCAATTCGAAGGTCTACCGGCGGAAATCGATTCGGGTACAAAACCATCGTTGGAGGAACCACCAAAGTTAGAGCTTAAGGACTTGCCGGGCCACTTGAAGTATGTATTTTTAGGGGATAATGACACTTTGCCGGTCATTATTGCCTCTAATTTGGAAGTTGCACAAGAGCAAGCCTTGATGGAGGTGTTAAAAGCGAACAAGGGTGCTATCGGATGGACGATTGCCGATCTTAAAGGAATTAGTCCATCCATCGTCATGCACAAGATTATCACAACCGAAGATGCCAAACCGACACGAGAAGCTCAAAGGCGGTTGAACCCGAACCTAAGGGAGGTAGTAAAAAAGGAGGTAATTAAATGGTTGGATGCGGGAATCATCTATCCGATTTCGGATAGTGCTTGGGTGAGTCCCACCCAAGTTGTGCCTAAGAAGGCCGGCATTCAAGTAGTCAAGGACGAAAGTGGTGAACAAATTGCCACCCGACCGGTTACCGGATGGCGGGTGTGTATTGACTACCGAAAACTGAATGCCGCCACTTCTAAGGACCATTTCCCGCTACCTTTTATTGACCAAATTATTGAAAAATTATCGGGTCAAAAATATTATTGCTTCTTAGATGGGTATTCGGGTTATAATCAAATTGCCATACACCCGGATGACCAACACAAGACCACCTTCACATGCCCATACGGCACTTTTGCCTTTAGGCGAATGCCGTTTGGGTTGTGTAATGCTCCAGCAACTTTTCAACGATGTATGATGAGTATTTTCTCGGACATGGTTGGAGAGTCGCTTGAAGTATTCATGGATGATTTTTCCATTTTTGGCACCACTTTTGATGCTTGTCTCAACGAATTGGAAAAGGTTTTAAAAAGGTGCGTTGAGAAAAATTTGGTGCTAAGTTGGGAGAAAAGTCACTTCATGGTGCAAGAGGGCATTGTGTTGGGACACGTGATTTCGGAAAGGGGGATGGAGGTGGATAAGGCAAAGATACGGGTAATTTCATCATTGCCACCTCCTAAAAATGTTAAGGGTGTACGGTCATTCTTGGGACACGCGGGTTTTTATCGACGTTTCATTAAGGGTTTTAGTGTTATCACCAAACCCTTATGCAATTTGTTATTAAAAGATGTCCCGTTTGACTTTACTAATGAATGTATGCAAGCGTTTACTGTTTTGAAGGAACATTTGGTCAAGGCGCCTATCTTGCAACCACCTGATTGGTCAAAGCCGTTCGAGATAATGTGTGATGCCAGCGATACCACTATTGGTGCAGTTTTGGGTCAACGGGTTGACAAGAAGCCGGTGGTTATCTACTATGCAAGCAAAACTTTATCCGAAGCGCAACTTAACTACACCACAACCGAGAAGGAATTATTAGCGGTGGTGTACGCTTTGGATAAGTTTCGCTCGTATATTTGGGGAAGCAAGGTAGTAGTTTATTCCGATCATAGTGCGGTTCGGTATTTAATGGAGAAAAAGGATGCGAAGCCGCGTTTGATTCGGTGGGTTTTATTGTTGCAAGAATTTGATCTAGAGATCCGAGACAAGAAGGGATGTGAGAATGTTGTCGCGGATCATTTGTCCCGAATCCCGTTGGAAGGTGTAGATGATGCAAGTGAAATCAATGAACGGTTCCCCGATGAACAATTGTTGGCCGTTTCTACTTATGTGGCCCCTTGGTATGCTCATTATGTTAATTATTTGGCCAAGGGTGCGATTCCAAATCATTGGACTAAGAAGAGACGACAACAGTTTTCTAGTCAAGTGAAGCAATATATATGGGACGAACCCGACTTGTTCAAAATCGGGGCTGATCAAGTGATAAGAAGATGTGTTCCCGAAACTGAAGTTTTAGAGATATTGACCCATGCTCATTCATCCGCATGTAGGGGCCATTTTAGTGGGAATAAGACAGGCTATCGGGTGTTATCGAGTGGGTTTTATTGGCCCACGATTTTCAAGGATGCTCGTGAGTATGCCCGAAATTGCATCAATTGTCAAAGAATGGGAAGCATTTCGAAACGTGATGAAATGCCGTTGCAACCAATTTTGGTAGTGGAGGTATTTGATGTTTGGGGAATAGACTTCATGGGTCCTTTCCCAAACTCAAATGGGTTTTTATACATATTGGTTGCGGTTGATTATGTGTCGAAATGGATTGAAGCTATTGCCACAAGGACCAACGATCATTCCGTTGTATGTAAGTTTGTGCAATCCAACATTTTTTCTCGTTTCGGTGTACCTCGGGTGATAATAAGTGATGGTGGTTCACATTTCAAAAATTTCAATTTTGGAAAGTTGTTGAAGAGATATAGTGTGAATCACCGTGTGGCTACACCGTACCACCCACAAACGAGTGGTCAAGTGGAGGTATCTAACCGCCAAATCAAAGAAATTCTAATGAAGACGGTTAGAACGGATAGGAAAGATTGGTCAACCAAGCTTGATGACGCATTGTGGGCGTATCGCACGGCTTTCAAAACCCCACTTGATACCACTCCGTATCGAATGGTTTACGGGAAAGGATGTCATTTGCCTATGGAGTTGGCACATAGGGCATATTGGGCAATTAAAACAGTGAATGCGGACTATGATGAAGCGGGTCGGGCGAGGAAGCTTCAACTGAATGAAATTGAAGAGATAAGGGACCAAGCGTATGAGTGTGCATCCGCATACAAAGAGAAACTGAAAAAGGTTCATGATGCGAAGATAAAGAAGAAGAACTTTGAAGTGGGTCAGAAGGTTTGGTTGTACAACTCTCGGTTGAAAATGTTTGCGGGCAAGCTTAAAAGCAAGTGGATGGGTCCGTATGTTATTCGAAGAGTTGGGCAATTTGGTGATGTGGATATCCAAGACGAGCAAACGTTGAAACAACAAACGGTGAACGGTCACCGCTTGAAGCCTTACTTGGAAGGAAATGACATCAAGAATTTGGAGCTTGACAAAGCGGGCTACATCTTACGCCCGGTCGAGGAGGAACAACCTTAAGAGGCCCAGGTTTGGTGGTAGTGTACATAGTAGTTTCATTTTGTTTTGTTTTGTATTTTTGCACGATTGCCATAGCTTCTCGAGTCCGTGTTCGAAACAAGTGTGGGGAAATTCGGGTCGCGAATTGCTCTTACATCGTGTTGAGGACAACACGGGATTTTTGAGGGGGTAGGGTGATTTTTCCAGGTTTTTGAAATAATTAAAAAAAACACAAAAAATCGAAAAACTTATAAAAATCTAAAAAAATTTTGGTCACATAAAATTCAGTTTTGCAGAAATATAGAGGCCAAGTGTCCACCGTAAATTACGGTGGAGCCGTAATTTACGGTGGTTTGTGAAAATTTTGGGAATTTTATGGTGTAAACCTACTGGTTTACGGTGAAAAATTGAGCCCAGTGTTTACCGTAAATTACGGTATTACCGTAATTTACGGTGGTGAGAAAATTATGTGAGGTGTTACGGTATTTCTCTCCTGACTTACGGTGCAAATTAGACATCCAGGTCTCACCGTAATTTACGGTGAGACCGTAAATTACGGTACGCATCGAACTTGTTTCCGTCGGTTCAGTTCCGAGTTTACATAAAAAAAAAAAAAAAAAAAAAACAATAAAACCGAAAACAAAAGACCTGTCACGTGCTTTATACCCTAACCACTCATTCTCTTCTCACCTTTCCACCTCTTCTTCCCCAAAGAACCCATAAACTCCATAGTCTTCTTCCACCTTCTTTTCTTCACCAAATCCTCAATACTTGCCCAAATCAAGTGGAGTTTTGGTCTAAATTGACTAAAATTTCACAAGCTTCGTGATTGTAAGGAGGAATTGCTGAGAAAACGCAGATTTGGGGTCGAAGGTTGAAACCCTAGGTTGAGAAAATTTGGGGGTTTTTGGATTTTTAGTTTCACAAGCATCCTCTCATCTTGAAACAAGGTATGAACATTTATTTTACTCTATTATGGAGATGCATTGTGAAAAACAAGGTGATTTAGGTTATATGTTCTTGCCCACTTGCTTGTTGCTAGGATATGAGTATGAAATTGTTATTGAACATGATTGATGGTTGTAGATGTAGGAATGTTGGTTAAAGTAGTGAACTTTTGGGATGTTCTACATTGTAGAGACATCATGCCCAATTTTTGAAAATTCTTGATACATTTTGGGTTCACTAACATCTACAACCATGGCAACAAGCAAGTGTGGGGATGACTTGTGGAGAGAATGCTAACTTTTGTGTTGTTTTGTTGTTCTTCATGTGTGTAGGAATGGCAAGGACAAAGGAAAAGCCGGGTTCAAGTTCATCCTCGTCAAGAGGCAAAGGCAAGGAGAAGGAGCAGCCATCGAAGAAGAGGCAATATCTTGGTAGGGTTAGTGAAAGCGAAAGCGAGGAAGAAGAAGAGATGCAGTTAGACCCAAGAGATAAACCGGTGTGGAATTCGGGGTCATTGGATGACCAACCCGAAATTTGGCAGCCAACTTTGTATAACGATTGCATGAACAAGTTAAAGAATAAAGCGGCCGCATTCATCTGTGAAAGAGATGTTGATGAGCCTCAGTTGGGCCAGTTCGGGGTGTATGACAGGTTCCGTGCTTTGGGTTGGGAAGGAGCACTCAAGTGTTGGGATAAGGATAAGAGCAATTTGTTTTTGACTGAAATTCAGGAGTGGATGGCAACACTTAAGTGTGAAAACTTCTATAGGCCATCACAAATGAAGTTGATTGGGACGGTACATGGGGTACCAGTTGAAATGTCATTTGATACTTTGAAGAAGTTGGGAAAATATGATAGTCTTCCAGCTAGGGAATACATGATTCCCACGCTTGATGACTTGTTGCTCAAACCCGAGAAGCACGTGACATGGAACAGTATGTTGGCTGATTTGTTTTTGCCTGGTAGGTATGGTGGCGTGTTATACCGAAAAAATCTGAAAATAGAAGCCAAGCTCTTGCATACGATCTGTTTACTTAATGTCATCCCAAGGAGAGGGGATAAAGAACAGGTGAGGTTTCCAGAGATACCTGTTCTGTACTCATTGATGCACGGGTCCCCACGGTTTCCAATCCGCTACCTGATCATGCACCATTTGTGGATATGCCGGAACAAATACGGGAGAGACATTGTCCCGTACTGCCGCATCATAACGGGCTTAATGAAACAGCAGAAGGCACTCACATCTGAAGACCGCGGTTTAACGAAAAGGCACTTGCCTTTTACTTTGGATAGGTTGGGAAGCGTTTGGACGTACACTTCGTCTGAACGTTATCACAAGCTGAAATCGGAGGGTCAACGGTGGAGGGCGTTGAAATTAGGTGCAAGGGAATTGTTACCGGGAGAACCGGATGAACCTGAGAGTGATGTAGAGTTAGTTCCGAGTGGGGATGACGATTACGCAGACGAGCCACCGGGTGGTGCAAATGTTGGTTTTGGGGCTTTTCATGGTGGTCATGGTGGCACATTTTATGACTATGCGCAGCAACCATATGAGCCGGGGTGGGCTTATAGTGGTTCAATGCAGGAGGTGATCGAGAGCCAACGCCCGCCGGCGGCCATCTTTGATACTTGGTCGGGTCCGGAGAGGTCGTTATTTGATCAAGACACGCGGAATAGCGCTAGTATTGAGCGGGCACTTAAACATAGCCTCGACCGCAATGAATCGTGGCACCGGACTCACGCATATTCGCAGGAGGTGGAAATGAATAACCGATATCACGATGATCAGATGAGGCGAATGCATGCGGACTGGCATGCTGGGAGGCCGGTGGTTGAGGATCCACAACATGTGGATTATGCCTCATTGCCATCATATGATGGCAGCGTTTCGTATCCGACGCCACAACTCCACCATTCTCAGTGGCTTGATCCAAGACGGCAAGAGGGACCACAACAACAAGAGGGAAGCAGTAGCGGCTCGTTCGGGTTTGGAGAATGGAGCGATATGATGTCGTCCATTTTTGGGCCCCCAGGACCGCGTTATTATTGATCAGGTGGTATTTTCTCTCTTGTATAGTTTGTATATATTTGTTGGTTTATGTTGATTATGGTGGGAGGATGGGTGGTGATTGATCATATGATTGATTGTTGGGTTTGGTTGGTTGGTGGTGTTGTGTTTAAAATGAAAAACATAAAAAAAAATTATAAAATGAAAAAAATACAAAAAAGAAATTTGGGGTTTGAGATGAGAAGCTTTTTGTGGATGTTGATTGAAGTAGTGATCAAAACCTCCCAAACCATACATTGGGGACAATGTATCCCAAGTGTGGGGATGGGGGGAATTTTTTAAAAAAAAAATTTTAAGCCGAGCAAAACAATATGAAATCTTGTCGCCCTAATTTATCCCCAAGTCAATGCACCGGCAACCCTTATTACCCTTTTCATTCTTGGTGAGAGTTGTAGCCACACATGTATATAAATAATCTTTAATGAGAGTGGCTACGGGTGGGGGTGCGTTAGAACTTGTGCTTGAATGCAATTTGAATCCTTGTTAGACATGAATGTAGAAAGGATAAGGGCATTAGGTAGCCTCGTCGGTTGTGTGAGTGAGTGTGGGATTTGGGGGGTTGGACCTCATAAATTATATATATGAGCATGGTAGTGAGAGGGGTGGGGGTTTGGTCATTTAGTTGCCCAATTTTGTGCCTAAAGCCTATCATTTGTTTCCCCTAGCTACTTACTTGAAAATGTACCCAAATTTGACCCGGTCTTATAGCATTAGTGATATAATTAGTAGTTTATGAGTTTGAAATAGTTATGGTTAATGTATTATGCTTGAAAAAAAAAAAAAAAAAAAAAAAAAAAAAAAAAAAAAAAAAAAAAAAAAAAAAAAAAAAAAGAAGGTTTCATTGTCTTGTATATAGTAGTATGTCTTTGTTAGTTGTTTTGGTAGTTGTAATAAAAAGACCGGGTTGAATTTTCGCTACTCATATATATTCCATTTCCTACCCATACACCTAGCCACGTTACAACCTTTAAGCCCCTTTGATTTGCATTCATGTTTGACCCGTTATAGGAGTATAGTTGATTCAAGTACAAGCTTATGATTGCGCAACCACCCGTTTGCCTAGTGTGTGTCTAGCTTATCTTTGCTAGTTTCCACTTGTAGCCGAGAGGAGAGAAAATTGTGAGGGGTGTATTGCTTGGGGCATTAAAAAGGGGGTTGGTAAAGAAATTGCATGATTTGTTTGGCTGATTTGATCACTTGTCTTGAAACTATATTGATGAGTTGCTTGGGACAAGCAACGGGTAAGTGTGGGGATGTGACGGGTGGTCCTTTGGACAACCCTTAAGTATGTTAAAACATGAAATAATCCTCCATTTAACCGTGTAATTATCTTGGATTAGATAACTACGATGCTATTGTTTCAGGTGCGAATAAGGAGATAAGAGATGGATAAAAGGCAACTCATGAATGCTTTGGTGGAAACGGGTCGAGAGAAGAACACAAGACGAAACAAAGGATAAAAGGCTGCTGAGTACCGTAAATTACGGTCCTACCGTAATTTACGGTAGACTTGATTCTTGTTGATTTCTGCACCGTAACACAGGCTCAAACCACCGTAACACTTTGATGACCACCGTAAATTACGGTGGAGCCGTAATTTACGGTGGTGCCTGAACGTGAAAAATGTAACTGCTGCCATATACTCGTTTTTAGTGTGTCTTTTGGGATTATCTCATCATTGACGGTTCTAGGAGACTTGGGAGGCGAATTTGGGAGTTCTTGCTTGCTTGTGAACAATTCTAAACATTCGGTTTGTGTTTTTAATTCGTATGAACACTTGTTTAATGTTGATGATGATTCACCGAGCCATGTCCGGCTAAACTCTTCGGTGATCATCCTAGGTGAATGTTTCTAAGACTTTTGTGTGTTAAATTTCTGCATTTCTAGAATGATATCTTGCGTTGCTTGAATGTCATGGTGTATGTTTGATTGTTTGTAGCGTGTTAATCTATATTACAATTTCTAGTCTCGATCGTACGTTCTTGGTGCCGTTGGCAACCGAGATATCACGGGAAGGGTTAGGGTTGGTTATTGGTTAATAGGTCATCGGGAAACAACCTCGCATTATCTAATCCGAGTACTTTGTTCCCTTTTATCACTTCAATCACACATACACGAGTTATGTCTATGTAACTCTTTCTAGTGAAATTGCACACAATTGTCTAACGAAACTGAAACCTAGGGTGATCATTGTTCTCTCCTAATTGTTTACAACTTTCTTTGATTTGAATTAGTTCTTAATTTAGTTTTCTAAACAACAAACCACAATCTTGAATTTTAATTTTCTGCAAGTTAGTTTAATTTTAGTATAAATACAAAGCTACATAATCAACACATTTTCCACATACTCCCTGAGTTCGATACCCTACTACCGCTAACTACAGTTGTTTAGGGATTAAATTTGCGTGACCTACGACATCACGTCAAGGCATCAGAAAGCATTGTGCAGATTCGAAACCGTATGGCCGCAGCTTGCGATCGCCAGAAAAGCTACGCTGACAAGCGTAGTAAACCGCTGGAATTTGAAGTTAATGACCGCGTTATGTTAAAGATTTCACCCTGGAAGGGTGTGGTGCGTTTTGGAAAACGCGGCAAACTAAACCCTCGTTATGTAGGACCTTTCAAAATTGTGGAACGAATTGGAAAGGTGGCCTACAGGTTGGAATTACCTGCTGAGTTGGGGAGGATGTGACACCCCAGGAAAACCAGCAAACGATATAACCTACCTAGCTTTAACTTATCTAGCTGCTTTAACTTACCTAGCTCTCTCAGTGAGTGCGTACCAAATTTCGGGACGAAATTTCTTTTTAGTTGGGGATACTGTGACAACTCGTAATTTGAACCTACTTTCTGTAACGCTACGTGCTTACGTGAGCTACTTTAATTAAATGAATGCATGTTTACGGGATATGTGTTTCTATTGTATGTTACGAATTAAATGCTTGTATGTATGTTACTCGAACTAAAACCGCACAACATGGATCAAGCACACAAGGCCATTTGGGCCGTAATCCTTGTAACCGGAACCAAGGGGCAACCCAAGTGGGGTTCGGCCCATTCCCTCCTTCCCTCTTGTACGCATATAAGCAAACACCCTTAGGGTTGTTTTCTCTTTTGGTTACAACAACACAACACACACAAACTCTAGTGCTCTCCTCTCTCTAAGCCGGTGGCCATCACTTTCTTTTCCCTCGAAGACCTTTTCCCGAATCGGATCACCTTCTATCAATCGGTTAGTGCTTGATTATTCGTAAATGATGATGTGATTGTATATGATTATGTGTTAGAATTCATGAGTAGGGATGTTTACGTGATAATCGGATATCTTGCAATATGTTGCTCGGATTCTTGTTAAGATGATGTTGAACCGAATGCTTGTTAAATCGGACATGTTTATGTTAAACGTATGTTGCCATGATTCAGGTTACATGTCATTGATTTAGAGCCGTATAATTGTTAATCAAATGATCCGGTTGCATAGTATGTTGATATTGAATTACTGTTCTTGTTGATGATGATTTGAATACGTAAAATTGTTAAACATGGTGTTTGATCCGATTTGTGAAACTGATAAGTTGTTAGCTGGATTTACGGAGTGATTGTTGTTGTGTAATCATGGAAAGTTGTTACATGCACTGTTGCGACACCGATTACCAGTCGGGATCCTCCGTTGCGACTCGAGACCACACACGGTTGCGAGTCCCGTTGCGACTCGAGACCACACATTCCCGGCATAAACCGCACGAGCCGAAACCACGGTTGCGAGTCATGTTGCGACTCGAAACCGGACCATGACAAGCCGAAACCACAGTTGCGAGTCCCGTTGCGACTCGAAACCTCCTTCGTTGCGACTCGAGACTTCTGGTCTCGACTCGAGACCCTTTTACACGTACACTTTGTCATTGGGCCTGCACACTGTTACAAGCCCAACTGATTGGGCCAGATACTTGGACTCTGCTTGTTTACGTGATTGTTTACGCTGATACCTATACGTGGAATGTAATGTTGAATACTTGTACAATCTGTTACAATATGTATGGAACATACGTGCACTACTTGTATACGAATCTGACCCGCATAATAACTGTGGTAGGACGCGGTTAATCGCTCTATAACTTAATTGAACTGTGTGAATCATACCGAGCAACCCCAGGTGAGTTCATTGCATTTTCTCAAGCATGCGTCTCGGTGGTTTGGGACAACTGGTAAACATTTGGAAGGGAAACATTGGGTAAACAACTTAATCGGTTTTGGTTATTGCCTGGAGGGCAATGGGGGTAATTAGTTGATAGCGCTATTAGGTGGGAAACCTCACACCGGGCCGTAAGGACGGGCGTGAACTAATTATCTGGATAGGGCTATGGTTGTTAGAGGCACACTCCTCGGATACATATGGGCACACTCCCTAGGGTATCTAACGACGGCAACATAGCAAACGGTCGTTAAGGGGTACCCACTCCCCGGATACACATGGGCACACTCCCTAGGGTATCTAACATGAGCAACATCGTAACGCAGCATCGAATCGCATTAACATATATCTGGTAACACAACACGTTAACAAAACCTTGAACTCACCAGCGTAGTCTGACGCACTTGTCTGCATGCTTGTAGGTCATTAACACATGGAACATGGACTTGCTATCTGGGGGTGCTGGAGTGGTCATGGATCGAGGTACTTGGATTAATTTACATTGGATACATTGGTTTTAAGTATTATTATGAAACAATTGCTAAACGATTTATTAAATGCTTCCGCTACACAACACTTTGGGATTTGATATTATGTTTTATTTAAGTATTTACTATTGGTTCAATGTGATTGGTGGCTCGAACTCTGATGCGTAACACGCCTCGCGGGATTTCCGCAAGTGGAAATTTTGGGGGTGTTACAGACTGAAGAAGTGAAGACACAGCATTGTCATGACTCGATAGTCGACTCGTCAACATCAAAGGGGGAGTCTGTTGGTGCATGCATCTGTCGACTTCGTCTTGTATCGAGTCTTAGTCTTAGATTGTTAGATTAGGGCACGTTTTACGAGAAAATAGGATAGCATGAATGTAATTAGAATGATGATTTCGCTCATAGGGAAGCTAGGGGTTTCGCTTATGTGTCAGTTGTAGGGGTTTTGCTCATGTGTCATGTACACAAGAGCGAAATCACCAACCCTATATATATGTGCACATAAGCGAAATCAGTAGAACAGTTGTGCAATTCCATACCGAGGTGCTGCCGGTGTGAGATTTGGATGTAATTTGTCAGATATCAATACCAAAGGGTGTTAAAAGTGATTTGCTAGTTGTTTCTAAGTCAGATACTTGTTTTCCGCACCTGTATCAGATCAAAACTCCTCTGAACGACTCGTTCGGGTCAAAACACGATCCTACAAGTGGTATCAGAAAATCCAAAAACATTAGAAAATTTGAAAAAGCCAAAAACATGATAAAATCAAAAATGAGTTTTGTTGTGAAAAGAGGAAATGATAGTACATCAGTGGAGTGTCACAACATGCTAAAGAAATGTAAATATAAAATGTAATAAACAATCTCACTGAGGTTGTGTCGGTAGATTTTTACACATTTAGTAAATTGTGTCGAGATATAAACCTAAAAATCAAACTTGCTTATTCTGTGGGCTAACAAAACTGCTTGGATATATAGGTAACCCCTGAAATCTTGTTTGAAAAGTCCCTTATTCTGAGATACTAGGTCTTTATGCTCAGTGATATGTGGGGTATTATCCCGGGACTTCTGCTGTATGGAAGTACTGACCTAGTCCCCGGATAATGCTTTCCGTAAATGCTTGAAACATAGCATCACCCTCAGCAAGCTGATGAAACAACAAAATTGATAGTCGTTGCTGTTGTAATCAAAAGATCCTCTGAAGGGGACACACCGAAAAGTCGAAGTCGTCATCTCTCTGCGTATACGGAAGTATCGACCTGAGCTCTCACGGCCCTCGCACTTAACCCCTGAATGTAACATTTGTGCTTGTAATCATTGTGAACAGTTCAGTTATCAATAAAACAATTTTATTTTATTCCAATGTTTGTTTGGTTGTGTTACACATTTTTCATATTTTAACTTTTGTTCAATTTCAAACTCTACATCGCTTTCTGGAGAATTATACGCAAACTAGTACGTAAACGTACTCAGTTTAATGCGACAAATACTCCGGAACATCAACATATACTCAACATACCTTAAATAACCTTTACATAACTTAGAAATAAGTTTTGAAGGCTTTGGTATGGCAAAAATAAGTTAATTCCCTTACAGGGACTAAACTTGACAAACTGCGAAAGTATGCCAATTTAAACTGTAACGAACATTCGGGAACATGTCCATAAGTTAAACATACCATAAATATCCTTTACATAGCTTAGAAATAGGCTTTGAGGGGTTTGGTATGCTAAAACAAACTTTTGGATCATTCAGGGGATAAAAGTGTCAAAAAGTGCACAAGTTTGCACTTTCGCGCATAACTTACGTTCTGAATACATCCGGACATCCAAAAATTTATGTAAACATCCTAGTATTATGCCTTAGTGTTTGGCATGAGAAAAAATCCATTCGTCGCGCAATTTGGATCGTCTTTCGCGCTTATGCGCATTCCGTCGTAATTAACCGAACATCGCGACCGTACGGCCAAACGAACCGACATACGACATATTTTTGAACACATTTTCAGTTCCCTATACTTTAGAATCATTTTAGAGCTTTGAAATGAGGTTAACGGGGCTTAAACGTGCCAAAAATGCATCAAATACCAAGTTTTGGTGCTGCAGGGACCAAAACTGTAAATCTGCCAAACTAGGGGCTTACGGACCGTAAGCCAAAGCCCATACGGTCCGTAAGGAGTCCCCAGTATAGCAGAACCCACATTTAATGCTGATTGGCTCTTCAAATGGCGAAAGGTCCAATTGCCTTTTCACCCAATCAAAGGCCAAGGGCCATATTCAGTGAATCTAACAATGTAACACATGTACGCACAAGATCGTGGCACGATATTCGATAAAACGATCCTAACGGTTCCACTTTTCCTATAAATACCCCCCCCCCCCCCATTTTGCTCAAAACCCACACAATCTGATCTTAAGGCTCTAAGTTGGAACCATTGTTTCATACCTGAGCTATTTTGGTCTAGATTAGCATTCGGGGACCCTCCGTAAGTATTCTTTCGTTCTTTTATCGCTTTTCGAGTCCGAAAGTCAACGTTTTGTTGACTTTCTGCATTGACCAGCTTATGGTCGATGCGAAGTTCATTAGAACTTCATAACGTGAGCGTGATCACGATGGTTATAGTCCGTAGTGACTATACCTACTGATCACCACGTTATCTAGGCTCAGTGACGAGTCGTAGTTTCGGCCAAAATGCGCATTCTTGCGTATTTTGTAACCAAACTACTCGTGAGCATCAAAGCCGTTTGTTTTGATGCCAAACATGTTTTCTAAACTTAGTTAAGCATGTTCTAACATGCTTAGCTCGTCACTTTTAGTTTAGTGCTTATATAGGGTCGTAAGGTAAGCGATCTAAACAATCGCTTATACTTTCGAACCCGAACCATTTGGTCGACCATTAGGATCCGACCAAACACATTAGGTGACCATAGCTATAACCTTCCGAGGTTATACCTTGTGGTCACGATGTTAGGCGTTCCAGACGCGTTCTACGCGAACGACGCGTGAAGTAGCATAAGCTACCTAAACGGGTCGTGATGGGTCGCAAGCACTTAGGTTAAGTTTCATTTTAGTACGTAGGCTTTGTTAAACCATATTACACGAGTCTCCATACTCGTTTGGTTTGCGAACCCGCATACTATTCGATCCTTCCGATTTAGGTCCGGTATATTAACATAGCTACCTATTAGGTGTCGTTTGATATTCCGTGATCTAGCATTGTTTGATTATTATACAAGTACTCAAAGCAATCTCAGGTGAGTACATTGAACCCCTCTTTTAATGTTTTCCAAACTGTTTTGGGGTGAAACACATGTGCCTATCTGTTACTTTCATGCTTTCCATGTTTTCACATCATATGCCTGCTATGTTGTTAGTACATTATAGTACACGATTTCATTACATTTCATGCTATGTATGCCCATTGTGTGCGTACTTAGTACGTTTGATTTACATTACATTTCTGTTGCATATGTTTACTCAGCATATGGACACATTGATTTACATGAACATTTCTGTTGCATATGTTTACTCAGCATATGGACACATTGATTTACATGAACATTTCTGCTGCATATGTTTACTCAGCATATGGGCGCATTGATTTACATGAACATTTCTGCTTCGTATGTTTACTTAGTATACTTAGTACAATTGTTTACATCACATGCCTTCATTTTGTTATGACATTTGGTTTGTTTAACATGGGACAATACATTCATTAACATTAGTTACGCCGTTCGTTAGTAGGTAGTGGTACCATAGGAATTGACAACTCCCGTTTCTGAAATCCTGGGTTTGATAGGATTGGAAGGAATGACCGAATTCGATATACATAACGTAGATAAACCTTTAATTTGTTTAAGGGTTTATCGCCACAGTCTCAAGGCTTGGATGTTTGCATATTTCACAATACCACATAAATGTTAATATCAATAGAGCATGCATTTTTTCACAAGAACATAACGTTGATTTAAACCACGTTTTACTTCAACAACTTGTTTTGTGCATTTTACATATGGTTTAAGTTGATACATTTCGCTTACCATACATGATACATTTTGGGATACACATTACATGATTTACATTGAACATAAACATTTGACATGGTTTACACAATAACACTTGACAATTGGGTTATACATGAATAATTTACATGGTGGATTGGTTTGGGTAAATGGTTTGAGTAACGTGGAGTATGTAATATGATGCAAACATGGTGGATACGCCGCTGGTACTTCCTATATATAAGTGGTTGTATAATATTACATATCTTAGCGTTATCTAAATCATTTCAGTTTAGACATATAACATTTTATACAAATAACATACTTTTCATAAAACATTGTCTTATAAAACAACTTATTATATTCAACTCATTTTACTTGGTTACTCGTTTAACCTTGCACTTATCTATACATATCATTTGATCTTATCGTTTTTCAAATGGTTTACAAAGCAAGACAAATTACAAGGTTCATGACTGACTGTTATCGAACATTCTTTAAACTCAAGTCATGAATGTGACAACTCGAGTTTCTGACTTTCGCTTTCGCATTAAATGCGCGTTGACTTTGACTGCTTAGTTGCTTGGGTTGTGAACTTGAATTGTACGCGTGGTGTTTTAATGAAACGTATTGTTGTTTTGCCTATATGTGATTACTTGTTGTGGTAGAAAATAATATTAGAATTAATATTAGAATTATCATTAAAACACTTAGTCTAGATCACGAAACCTGACATACAGTTCGAAGGATTCGAAGGACCACGAAAGATAACTTCCGATCCGAAGGATCAACCTTCGAATTAAAGATTCTCGAAACATATCATTCGACCAAGGACTTCATCCTTCGAGCACGAAACATATCCTTCGACATCTTTCGGCCCAGCCTTTTCTGATGGGCTTGGCCCATTTCTGTGATACGTTTAAATATGGGAATGCATGTAAACTGATAAGGATTTCCTAAGAAAAACCCTAGCTCCTTTGTGTGTGTGTGCGACGGCAAACCCTCAACATCCGAAGCCAAATCTCTTGTGCTGTTCATTCTTAACTTCGGTTAGTGATTTACGTGTTTTGTTCTTGATTTCATCATACATGATTAATTTATTATGTAACTGCATACGAAATACATGTTGATCTAGATTGATAGGATCGAATGCATAGTATTGAATGGGTTGAATGATATTGATGTGATTAGGATTCGAAAACAGATTAGCATGTCAATAGTGTTCGATTATGTAATACGTTATGCTAAGCAACTGGATGATATGCGTATAGATGTATGTTAGATTGTTGAACCAAATGATAATTATGTTTACATGACACATAGATGATGATTTGGATTGGTTGATGATTTGATCCTATGATTGCTGCATGATTGTTGTTTGATCGACAATGTTGTTGACGGCTGTTAGCATGTTTAGGGTTTCTGAAATTGTAACTGTTGTTGACGTAACTGATATGTGTCGAAAGATACTTGTAGTCGAAACATAGTTGTCGAAGCATAGTTGTGACCGAAAGATATCTGTTGACCGAAGGATAGAATTGACCGAAACATAATTAGGTTGACCGAAAGATGCCATTTGGTCGAAAGATGACTGGTGGTTCGAAACATAACAACCAGTCCGAAAGATAACTGTGATATTTAGTATGTGTCGAAGGATCACTAATGTGTCGAAAGATAAGGTAGGATTCGAAGGATGGTAGGTTATAAACATCTTTCGAAAGATAGTGGAATGTATGTTTGATTTACTTGACATGCCATGCTTGATGATGAATGTTTACATTTGCAATTGTGTGACACTCGATTTGCATACGTATCATTGCGAACATGAACTGATTTGTTATACATGCATACAATAGGACGTGATTAATTACTTGTGAGTACATAACCTAGCATACCGAGCAAACCAAGGTGAGTTCACACTCTTACTAAGGCATGGGATTCCCGGGTTGTGGGAATGGGTTAAAGGCTTGATGATAAACTAATAACGTACATACACTACGCTTTTCCTAGACTATCACCTATCATAGTCCTCGGATGTCAGGACGGTTCCGTAGGTTGGAAAACACCTACGTGGTTCCGTAGGTTGGGATAACACCTACGTGGTCAGATGCCAATTACTATCCTCGATACAAAGGATACGCACGTAAGACATACGTGTACGCATTACTTACTTCTTCCGTAGGTTGGGATAACACCTACGTGGTCATATGCAAATTACTATCCTCGATACAAAGGATACGCACGTAAGACATACGTGTACGCATTACTTACTTCTTCCGTAGGTTGGGATAACACCTACGTGGTCATAATACGAATAGTCTAGTGGTCACTTAACATGGGAAGCCCCCACCTGTATAACTTACTATTGGCCCGGTAGAGCCACCCGTTACTTACTATTACGCATTTACGTACTGTGAACTCGCTCAACTATTTTGTTGATCCTTTCCTTTACATGCCTTGCAGATCGTTAGGTACTGGGAGCTTGCACTGGAGGCGCGGTCGTTGTGGACTTGGATCGTGAACATCATATGGAACCCATATGATACTTGATACACTTTTACATTGGATATTTTTATATATACGCTTCCGCTAAACATTGATAACTGGCTTATGTTTTGGAAACACCTTTCATATGGATTTGTTCTGAATTATATTGCAATTACTTTTACTTTATACAATGTTCTATATGATTGGTGGCTTGGTCCTGGTCAGTCACGCTCCCAAGCGGTGATACTCCGCGTGTGGATTTTGGGGGTGTGACAGATTGGTATCAGAGCCATTGGTTATAGAGAACTTGGTTTTAATATGGAAAAACGTTTTTATTAAAACCAGACTATAACCAGAACAGTGCTCTCAACGATCCACAACGACGCTTCGCTCCACGTGCAAGACTCAACTTCCTAGGTAATAAGGTTTATGTTTATTGCCTACATGCTAGAATTTGCATAGAACTTTGCTCGTAGTATGCTTACATTACCTTGCTCACAACTTGTTATTGCTTGAGAACACTTACGTGCCTACACTCTTCTGTCATCGCACTACTCGCGAACCCTTTTTCTTACTTACGTTGCCTTTGATTTGAAGATCAATGGCCGCACGAATTACCATGACTCAAGCCCAGCTAGAGGCTCTCGTTGCTGCGGCAGTTGCAGCCGCCCAAGCAGGTAGTATACCCTGCAGTATAGGCACTAGGATCTTTAGATCCTACATTAATTCTTGTATTTAACTTTGCCCTATTCGTACACAATAGGTCAACCCGCTCAGCAACAACCTGCCTGCACATTCAAGAACTTTATGGAATGCCGTCCCAGCACGTTTAGCGGCACAGAAGGAGCAGTTGGACTCCTTCACTGGTTCGAGAAGCTAGAATCAGTATTCGAAATGTGTGAATGCCCTGAGGAACGCAGGGTGAAATACGCTACCGGTACCCTAGAGGGAATCGCGTTAACTTGGTGGAACGCGCAAGTGCAGATATTCGGGTTGGCAGCTGCTAACGCCACACCCTGGAACGAATTCAAAGAACTTATCAAGAGAGAGTATTGTACACGTGAAGATATTCACAAGTTGGAAGACGAGCTGTATAATCTGAAAATGGTTGGATCAGAGATTGAAGCGTATACTAAACGGTCAAATGAGCTGGCCGTGCTGTGTCCAACTATGGTGGACCCTCCATACAAGCGTATCGAGTTGTATCTCAAAGGTTTGGCTCCAGAAATTCAGAGCCATGTTACCTCAGCTAACCTCGACAACATCCAGGAGATCCAGCGTCTCGCTCATCGCATCACAGATCAGGCCGTGGATCAGAATCGCCTGCCTAAGCGCATCAGCGCTACTGCTACTGCTACTACGTCTGCTACTACTGCTACTCCCAGTGACAATAAGCGAAAATGGGAGGGGGATTCAAGTAAAGCATCAGCGTCAGTCCAGTCCCAGGCTCAGCAACGAAAGACTGAAGGTTATCAAAGCCCCAGTCAGCACTCTTCGGGTAGTCACAAACAGGGAGGATATCGGGGAAATCTTCCGAAATGTAACAACTGCAACAGGCACCACAGCGGCCAGTGTAACAGAGGTCGTTGTCAAAGATGCCTCAAGATGGGTCATGAGGCCAAAGACTGCAGGAGCCCTCGTCCTGCGAACCAGAACCAGGGTCAGCAGCAGCCACACGCTCAGCAGAATCAGCAACAGGGCAACAAGGGGTGCTATAATTGTGGTGCTGAAGGTCACATCAAGAGACACTGCCCGCAGCTAAACAGGAACCAGAACAACAACAACAACAATCAGGGCAACGGGAACAATAACAACAACAACGGGGGAAACAACAATAACAATGGCAACGAGGCAAGAGGTCGAGTTTTCATGTTAGGAGGAGGAGACGCAATGAACGCTAATTGAACTCATAACTTGTCTTGGATTTTTATTATTATGTTTACGCTACTCAAACAAAGTTTGGTTTGAACATTAATCATGTTGGGTTTTATGAATTATTTTAACTGCTATACTTCATGTTTGATATGATGAATGGTTTGATATTATTGAGCGCACCTGCCGTATTTATGGACCTTATGAACAGGGTGTGCAAACCCTACCTGGACAAATTGTCCTTGTCTCCATCAACGACATTCTGATCTACTCCAAGAGTCAGGAAGAACATGAGCAACACTTACGTCTTATCTTGGAACTTTTCGGAAGGAGCAAACGTACGCCAAGTTTTCTAAATGCGACTTCTGGATACGTGAAGTCCACTCCTTAGGCCATGTAGTGAACAGGGATGCGATCCATGTCGATCCATCCAAGATAGATTCGATCAGGAACAGACCAGCACCGCGTACACCAACAGAGATACGCCAATTCTTGGGTTTGGCGGGTTACTACAGGTGATTTATCAAAGACTTCTTCAAGATCGCGCAGCCGCTTACAATGCTGACACAGGAAGGTGTCACCTACCGTTGGGGAGATTCTCAGGAAACCGCTTTTCAGTACTTAAAGGATAGACTCTGCAGCGCACCTATTCTCTCATTGCCAGAGGGCACAGATGACTTCGTGGTATACTGTGATGCATCCATCCAGGGTCTTGGATGTGTGTTGATGCAACGTGATAAAGTGATAGCCTACGCTTCTCGGCAACTCAAGGTTCATGAACGGAACTATACGACGCACGATTTAGAGCTGGGAGCTGTTGTTTTCGCGTTTAAGATATGGCGACACTACCTGTACGGTACCAAGTGCACGATTTACACCGATCACAGGAGTCACGAGCATATCCTTAAGCAGAAGGATTTGAACATGCGTCAACGAAGATGGGTTGAACTACTTAGCGACTACGAATACGCCATCATGTACCATCCAGACAAAGTCAATGTTGTGGCAGACGCCCTCAGTCGGAAGGACACTCTACCTAAGCGCGTGCGAGCGCTACAGCTTACGATTCAGTCTAGTCCTCCAGCACAGATACGAGCTGCTCAGATAGAAGCACTGAAGCCTGAAAACGTCAAGGCTGAAGCCTTACGCGACTCACGACAACAGATGGAACAGAAGGCAGACGGCGCCTACCATCTAACGGGGCGTATTTGGGTCCCACTTTACGACGGTCTACGCGAACTTGTAACGGATGAAGCTCACAAGTCTCGCTACTCGGTACATCTAGGGTCGGACAAGATGTATCACTACATCAGAACTACTTATTGCTGGCCTAGCATGAAGGCCCACATCGCTACGTACGTGGAAAATGCTTGACCGGTGCGAGAGTCAAGGTTGAATATCAGAAACCAGCTGGCTTACTTCAGCAGCCTAAGATACCTCAATGGAAATGGGAAGAAATTTCCATGGATTTCGTCACGGGTTTACCCAGATCTCAGCATGGAAACGATACAATATGGGTCATAGTTGATCGACTCACAAAGTCTGCTCACTTCTTGGCAATCAAAGAAACGGATAAGTTTTCTACCCTAGCAGACATCTACATGAAAGAAGTTGTTTCAAGGCACGGAGTGTCAAATTCTATCATTTCGGATCGCGATGCACGATTCACGTCGGAACTATGGCAAGCAATGCATAAATCTTTTGGCTCACGGCTAGACATGAGCACAACCTATCACCCTCAGACGGATGGACAGTCTGAGCGTACGATCCAAACACTTGAAGACATGCTTCGGGCATGTGTCATTGATTTCGGCAACGGCTGGGAAAAACATCTCCCTTTGGTGGAGTTCTCGTACAATAACAGTTACCATACCAGCATTCAAGCCGCTCCATTTGAGGCATTGTACGGACGTAAATGCCGGTCACCTCTCTGTTGGGCAGAGGTGGGGGATAGTCAAATTACGGGTCCAGAGATTGTAGTGGACGCCACAGAAAAGATTGCACAGATACGACAACGCATGGCGGCAGCACGCGACCGTCAGAAAGCCTACGCGGACAAGCGTAGAAAGCCATTGGAATTTGAGGTCGGGGACCGGGTTTTATTGAAAGTTTCACCCTGGAAGGGTGTGGTACGTTTTGGCAAACGGGGCAAACTAAATCCGCGGTACGTCGGACCATTCGAAATTACAGAAAAGATTGGCAAGGTAGCCTACAAGTTGAACCTACCAGCTGAACTCGGTGCAGTTCACAACGTATTCCACGTGTCGAATCTGAAGAAGTGTCTGTCAGATGAGACCCTCATAGTTCCTTTTAAGGAACTCACTATCGACGAGCGGTTGCAGTTCGTCGAGGAACCACTTGAAATCACGGACCGGGATGTGAAGGTCCTCAAACACAAGAGAATCCCTCTTGTTCGAGTTCGTTGGAACTCCCGACGTGGCCCAGAGTACACCTGGGAACGCGAGGATTAGATGACAGAAAAGTACCCCAGTTATTCGAAACCAATACAACCACTACTGAGGCTGAAGCTACTACTACTGAATTTCGGGACGAAATTCCAAATCAACGGGGGGATGATGTGACACCCCAGGAAAACCAGTAAACGATACAGCTTACCTAGCTTCCTCAGTGAGTGCATACCATCCTCAGTGAGTGCATACCAAATTTCGGGACGAAATTTCCAATTAGTTGGGGATAATGTGACAACTCGAGTTTCTGACTTTCGCTTTCGCATTAAATGCGCGTTGACTTTGACTGCTTAGTTGCTTGGGTTGTGAACTTGAATTGTACGCGTGGTGTTTTAATGAAACGTATTGTTGTTTTGCCTATATGTGATTACTTGTTGTGGTAGAAAATAATATTAGAATTAATATTAGAATTATCATTAAAACACTTAGTCTAGATCACGAAACCTGACATACAGTTCGAAGGATTCGAAGGACCACGAAAGATAACTTCCGATCCGAAGGATCAACCTTCGAATTAAAGATTCTCGAAACATATCATTCGACCAAGGACTTCATCCTTCGAGCACGAAACATATCCTTCGACATCTTTCGGCCCAGCCTTTTCTGATGGGCTTGGCCCATTTCTGTGATACGTTTAAATATGGGAATGCATGTAAACTGATAAGGATTTCCTAAGAAAAACCCTAGCTCCTTTGTGTGTGTGTGCGACGGCAAACCCTCAACATCCGAAGCCAAATCTCTTGTGCTGTTCATTCTTAACTTCGGTTAGTGATTTACGTGTTTTGTTCTTGATTTCATCATACATGATTAATTTATTATGTAACTGCATACGAAATACATGTTGATCTAGATTGATAGGATCGAATGCATAGTATTGAATGGGTTGAATGATATTGATGTGATTAGGATTCGAAAACAGATTAGCATGTCAATAGTGTTCGATTATGTAATACGTTATGCTAAGCAACTGGATGATATGCGTATAGATGTATGTTAGATTGTTGAACCAAATGATAATTATGTTTACATGACACATAGATGATGATTTGGATTGGTTGATGATTTGATCCTATGATTGCTGCATGATTGTTGTTTGATCGACAATGTTGTTGACGGCTGTTAGCATGTTTAGGGTTTCTGAAATTGTAACTGTTGTTGACGTAACTGATATGTGTCGAAAGATACTTGTAGTCGAAACATAGTTGTCGAAGCATAGTTGTGACCGAAAGATATCTGTTGACCGAAGGATAGAATTGACCGAAACATAATTAGGTTGACCGAAAGATGCCATTTGGTCGAAAGATGACTGGTGGTTCGAAACATAACAACCAGTCCGAAAGATAACTGTGATATTTAGTATGTGTCGAAGGATCACTAATGTGTCGAAAGATAAGGTAGGATTCGAAGGATGGTAGGTTATAAACATCTTTCGAAAGATAGTGGAATGTATGTTTGATTTACTTGACATGCCATGCTTGATGATGAATGTTTACATTTGCAATTGTGTGACACTCGATTTGCATACGTATCATTGCGAACATGAACTGATTTGTTATACATGCATACAATAGGACGTGATTAATTACTTGTGAGTACATAACCTAGCATACCGAGCAAACCAAGGTGAGTTCACACTCTTACTAAGGCATGGGATTCCCGGGTTGTGGGAATGGGTTAAAGGCTTGATGATAAACTAATAACGTACATACACTACGCTTTTCCTAGACTATCACCTATCATAGTCCTCGGATGTCAGGACGGTTCCGTAGGTTGGAAAACACCTACGTGGTTCCGTAGGTTGGGATAACACCTACGTGGTCAGATGCCAATTACTATCCTCGATACAAAGGATACGCACGTAAGACATACGTGTACGCATTACTTACTTCTTCCGTAGGTTGGGATAACACCTACGTGGTCATATGCAAATTACTATCCTCGATACAAAGGATACGCACGTAAGACATACGTGTACGCATTACTTACTTCTTCCGTAGGTTGGGATAACACCTACGTGGTCATAATACGAATAGTCTAGTGGTCACTTAACATGGGAAGCCCCCACCTGTATAACTTACTATTGGCCCGGTAGAGCCACCCGTTACTTACTATTACGCATTTACGTACTGTGAACTCGCTCAACTATTTTGTTGATCCTTTCCTTTACATGCCTTGCAGATCGTTAGGTACTGGGAGCTTGCACTGGAGGCGCGGTCGTTGTGGACTTGGATCGTGAACATCATATGGAACCCATATGATACTTGATACACTTTTACATTGGATATTTTTATATATACGCTTCCGCTAAACATTGATAACTGGCTTATGTTTTGGAAACACCTTTCATATGGATTTGTTCTGAATTATATTGCAATTACTTTTACTTTATACAATGTTCTATATGATTGGTGGCTTGGTCCTGGTCAGTCACGCTCCCAAGCGGTGATACTCCGCGTGTGGATTTTGGGGGTGTGACAATGAATCCCATTTTCACAAAACCTATGTATCTCACAGGCATTTTTATGCTGACGTACCTACTTTCACATGTGTTTTCAGGAGCTATTCCATAGGATGATGATCATGACACTAGGGCGGACCTGTGCCTTAGAGACTAAAACTGAAGATAGACTTAGTTAACGATGTTATAAACTCTTTGTTTTCCTGTTTAAGACAATGTACTACCCTTGTTTAATAAATAAAATGAAACTTTAATTTCCATGGTTGTATAACAATTAATTCTGTCCACAACACTCCCCGACGTTTTCCGCCGTGGTTGCATGTTATACGCGGTCGGGGTGTGACAGAAGAGTTGGTATCAGAGCCATTGGTTATAGGGAATTAGGTTATTAGTAATGCTTTGACCTAGACTATAACTTTCTAGGACTCTAACACAAGTTATCTTGTGTTTAGAGTTTAAAACATGCACATCACCTATCCTTAGGTGATAACCACAATGGGAACTTCGGTTCCGAATCCGCTTTGAAAATTAATCATCTGTTCTAGGATGATTGATTACTAGGTTTTGAACCCTCTGTTATAAGGTTTTGAACCCCTTTGGATTTCCAAAAATCCCGTCAAAGTTTTGGGTTAATAGTGTGAACATGTGTGAACTGGAAGAGTGAATGCCTGTACCCTGGGTTTTCTGTCTAAGGCTAGAGTGTTCGTACAAATCCACATAATCGGACCAGTCACTCTTACCTGGGAACTCTTGGGGTGAGTGTTCACTTATAGGCGAGCATGTCTTCGCGATACACTAATTCTGACCCATTTACTTTGACTAGACATTTCATGTCGCTTGTTTGCTTTGCGATGCATAACCGCCATCTTTGCTTTTGTTGATTTTGCTTCATCTCATTCTCTTCATCCAATCATCTCACTCGTTTCATTTCATGTTTTTCTCTTCTAGAATGCCTCCTCGACGCGACAACCAGATAGCTACTGCCGAGCTGGCGGAGATTATTGCGCAGCAGATGGCTGCTCAATTCCCAAATCTCTTTGCTCAATGGAACCAGGCCAACAACAACAACAATGGTACATGCAAGTACAAGGATTTTAACTCGGCTAAGCCACTCAAGTTTAGTGGTTCTGAGGGAGCAACTGGGCTTCTTCAGTGGTCCGAGAGCATCGAGAACACTTTTCGCCACGTGCAGTGTCCGGATAATCGCAAGGTCGAGTTTTCTTCAAGCGTGTTTCAGAAGAGGGCTCTTACATGGTGGAATGGGGTTATGAGAGATCAAGGTGCAGAAGTTGCTCTAGCTCAGACATGGGCTGAACTGAGAGCTCTTATGATGAGGGAGTTTTGTCTCCGTCATGAACAACGGGCGTTGGAGAAAGAATTTGATTTTTTGAAGCAAGATAGTGGCGAGCACAGGGCTTATACTGATAGGTCTGAGGAGTTGAGTCTGCTTTGCCCAACTATGGTTACCCCACTCGATAAGGCCATCGAAAGGTACATCGACGGCCTACCTGACTCAGTACAAGACATTCTCACTGGTAGCAACCCTACCACAGTCCGTCAGGTGATCGAGTTATCAGCGACGTTGACTGAGTCGCAGATTCGAAAGAATAAATTACACAGGAAGGGTGACAAGGGCAAGAAGCAGTCGGCTGACAAGGAAGATAGCAAGAAAGGTCAGAACAAGAATGGAAAGGAGTCTGGTTCATCAAAAAGGGCAAAGAAGCGTAAGGCTTCCCAAAACTATGCTGTCACTACCCAAGCTAACCAGGCAGCTCCCAACCAGCCTCCAGCAAAGAAGCCCTATTCAGGGAGTGCACCTTTGTGCAATCAATGCAACAGTCACCATCAGCCGCAGTATCAGTGCCGTTTCTGTACTAACTGTGGGAAGTCGGGTCATCTTGCCGATGTTTGTCGGTTTGCTCAGAATCGCGCAGTTCAGAACCCTGCTCAACAAGTTGCTCAACAACAGGGTCAGGCTGCACGACCAAACTACCCACCAGGTGCTTGTTATAACTGTGGGGATCTGACCCACTACAGAAATCGGTGTCCAAGGCTAGCCAACCAGAACCCGAATGCAAACCAGAATCAGGCACAGGCTCGAGGTCGAGTCTTTAACATGAATGCACAAGAAGCACAAGCAGACAACGAAGTGGTGAACGGTACGTTCTTTATTAATAATCAGCCAGCATCTGTTCTTTCTGATTCGGGTGCCGACAAGAGCTTTGTGTCATTGTCTTTTGAGACAATGCTTCGCGTGTCTAGAACGAAACTAGGTAAACCTTTGACAGTAGAGGTTGCCAGTGGTGAACCTATTATTCTTAATTCTGTTCTACGCAACTGCCAGTTGAACCTTAACGACCATATTTTTCCGATTGACCTCACGCCAATGCAACTTGGAAGCTTCGACGTTATAGTGGGCATGGATTGGTTATCTAAGCATCGCGCAGAGATAGTTTGTTCTGAGAAGATTGTTCGTGTGCCACTATCGACAGGCAAGATCCTTCAGGTTCGTGGTGAGAAGCCTGCCGGTGGTCTCAAACTCATGTCTTATTTTAAAGCTCGGAAGTATCTACGGAAGAAATATGTGGCTTTCTTAGCACATGTTACAGCAGATAAAGGCAAGGGTAAGACTATTTCAGATATTCCTGTCGTTCGGGATTATTCTGAAGTTTTCCCTGAAGAGTTACCTGGTCTACCTCCAGCACGCCAAGTCGAGTTCCGTATTTATCTCGTACCTGGTGCAAATCCCATTGCCAGAGCTCCATACCGTCTTGCACCATCAGAGATGCAAGAATTATCTAAGCAGCTTCAGGAGCTCTCTGACAAAGGTTTTATCCGTCCTAGCTTTTCACCTTGGGGTGCTCCCGTTCTTTTTGTAAAGAAGAAGGATGGATCTTTTAGGATGTGTATCGATTATCGTGAGCTTAACAAGCTTACCATCAAGAATCGATATCCCCTACCTCGCATTGATGATCTCTTTGATCAATTGCAAGGCGCTTCTTATTTTTCAAAGATTGATCTGCGATCTGGATATCATCAACTCTGTGTGCATGAAGAAGACATTCCCAAGACAGTGTTCCGTACTCGCTATGGGCATTATGAGTTCACAGTCATGCCATTCGGTTTGACTAATGCTCCTGCTGTTTTCATGGACTTGATGAATAGGGTCTGCAAACCTTATTTGGATAAGTTCATCATCGTTTTCATTGATGACATTTTGATATATTCTAAGACGCGAGCTGATCATGAACAACATCTTCGTCTTACATTGGAACTCCTAAGGAAAGAGCAACTTTTCGCCAAATTCTCCAAGTGTGAATTCTGGCTTAAAGAAGTTCAATTCTTGCGACACATTGTGAACGAACAAGGTATTCATGTAGATCCCTCCAAGATCAGTGCGATTAAGGATTGGGATACGCCTACTACTCCTACTGAGGTTCGTTCTTTTCTTGGTCTAGCGGGTTATTACCGCCGCTTCATTGAGAACTTCTCAAAGATTGCAGTTCTTCTAACTACTCTAACTCAGAAGAACAATCCATTTGATTGGGGAGTCAAACAACAGGAAGCGTTTCTGACTTTGAAACAAAAGCGTTGCGACGCGCCTGTCCTAACATTGCCTGAGGGCAATGATGATTTCGTCGTTTATTGCGACGCATCTAAATTAGGTCTTGGCTGCGTCCTGATGCAAAGAAACAAAGTCATAGCATACGCATCAAGGCAGTTGAAGATACATGAGAAAAACTACACCACTCATGATCTTGAGTTGGGTGCAGTTGTCTTCGCTCTTAAGATCTGGAGACACTATTTGTACGGTACAAAATGTGTGGTTTTCACTGACCACAAAAGTCTTCAACATATCTTCAATCAAAAGGAACTCAACATGAGGCAAAGACGTTGGGTTGAACTTCTAAATGACTACGACTGCGAGATCCGCTACCATCCCAGTAAGGCGAATGTCGTAGCCGATGCATTGAGTCGCAAGGAACGTACTAAGCTTCATTGTGTACGTGTCCAATCTGTTATTCAAACTGATATCCAAGCTCGTGTTTCTCAGGCTCAACAAGCTTGTGTTTCACAAGGTTTGATGGATAAGGAATTTCCTTATCACATAACATCTGCTCTTGAACTGAAGGATAATGGAACGTATTACTTCATGGACCGTTTGTGGGTCCCGAGCCAAGATAATCTTCGTACCTTGCTTATGGATGAAGCCCATAAGTCTCGTTATTCTATTCATCCTGGCTCAGATAAGATGTATAAGGATCTTCCTATTTAGTATTGGTGGCCTGGTATGAAGAAAGACATTGCCTTATACGTATCCAAATGCCTTACTTGTCTTAAGGTTAAGGCTGAACATCAGCGTCCTTCTGGTTTATTGGAGCAACCAGAGATCCCAGTTTGGAAGTGGGAAAACATTACCATGGATCTCATTACTAAACTCCCGCGCACAAAGAAAGGTCACGATGCCATCTGGGTAGTCGTTGATTGTCTTACCAAGTCAGCGCATTTCTTGCCAATCCGTGAGGATTTTTCGGCTGACAAACTTGCTCAAATCTACGTAGATGAAATCGTAGCTCGACATGGTGTTCCTTTGAACATCATTTCTGACAGAGATGCTCGTTTCACTTCTCATTTTTGGAGAACCATGCAATCTGCTATGGGGTCTCAGCTTAATCTAAGCACAGCTTATCATCCGCAAACGGATGGTCAATCTGAAAGAACAATCCAGACACTGGAGGATATGCTTAGAGCTTGTGTGATCGATTTTGGTGGTAGTTGGGATTCGTATCTTCCATTGATTGAATTCTCCTACAACAACAGTTATCACTCCAGCATCAACATGGATCCTTTCGAGGCTCTCTATGGTCGAAAATGTCGTTCACCAGTCTGCTGGAATGAGATCGGCGAGGCTCATCTTACTGGACCTGCCCTCATTTTAGAGACAACAGATAAGGTTAAGAAAGTTCGTGATAACCTTCAGATAGCTAGAAGCCGTCAAAAGAGTTACGCGGACCTAAAACGCAAACCCTTGGATTTTCAAGTCGGTGATCGTGTATTACTTAAGGTCTCACCTTGGAAAGGTGTGATCAGATTTGGAAAGAAAGGAAAACTTGCACCTAGATACGTTGGACCATTCAAGATCGTCGAAAGAATCGGTAAGGTAGCCTACAGACTTGAGTTACCTCCTGAACTTGGAAATGTTCATCCAACTTTTCACGTGTCCAATCTCAAGAGGTGTTTAGCTGATGAGAACCTCCACATACCGCTTGACGAGATTCGTGTTGATAAAACACTGAAATTTGTTGAGAAACCGGTAGAAATCATGGAACGTGAAGTCAAGTGGCTCAAACGCAAGCGCATTCCTTTGGTCAAGGTTCGTTGGGAATCAAAGCGTGGACCCGAGTTTACTTGGGAACGTGAAGATCAAATGAAGGCAAAATATCCGCATCTGTTTCCACGAGTTTCCTCTAAATAAATTTCGGGACGAAATTTCCACAAGTAGGGGAGACTGTAACATTTGTGCTTGTAATCATTGTGAACAGTTCAGTTATCAATAAAACAATGTTATTTTATTCCAATGTTTGTTTGGTTGTGTACACATTTTTCATATTTTAACTTTTGTTCAATTTCAAACTCTACATCGCTTTCTGGAGAATTATACGCAAACTAGTACGTAAACGTACTCAGTTTAATGAGAAAAATACTCCGGAACATCAACATATACTCAACATACCTTAAATAACCTTTACATAACTTAGAAATAAGTTTTGAAGGCTTTGGTATGGCAAAAACAAGTTAATTCGCTTACAGGGACTAAACTTGACAAACTGCGAAAGTATGCCAATTTAAACTGTAACGAACATTCCGGAACATGTCCATAAGTTAAAAATACCATAAATATCCTTTACATAGCTTAGAAATAGGCTTTGAGGGGTTTCGTATGCTAAAACAAACTTTTGGATCATTCAGGGGCTAAAAGTGTCAAAAAGTGTACAAGTTTGCACTTTCGCGCATAACTTACGTTCTGAATACATCCGGATATCCAAAAATTTATGTAAGCATCCTAGTATTATGCCTTAGTGTTTGGCATGAGAAAAAATCCATTCGTCGCGCAATTTGGATCGTCTTTCGCGCTTATGCGCATTCCGTCGTAATTAACCGAACATCGCGACCGTACGGCCAAACGAGTCGACATCCGACATATTTTTGAACACATTTTCAGTTCCCTATACTTTAACATCATTTTAGAGCTTTGAAATGAGGTTAATGGGGCTTAAACGTGCCAAAAACGCATCAAATACCAAGTTTTGGTGCTGCAGGGACCAAAACTGTAAATCTGCCAAACTAGGGGCTTACGGACCGTAAGCCAAAGCCCATACGGTCCGTAAGGAGTCCCCAGTACAGCAGAACCCACATTTAATGCTGATTGGCTCTTCAAATGGCGAAAGGTCCAATTGCCTTTTCACCCAATCAAAGGCCAAGGGCCATATTCAGTGAATCTAACAATGTAACACATGTACGCACAAGATCGTGGCACGATATTCGATAAAACGATCCTAACGATTCCACTGTTCCTATAAATACCCCCCCCCCCCATTTTGCTCAAAACCCACACAATCTGATCTTAAGGCTCTAAGTTGGAACCATTGTTTCATACCTGAGCTATTTTGGTCTAGATTAGCATTCGGGGACCCTCCGTAAGTATTCTTTCGTTCTTTTATCGCTTTTCGAGTCCGAAAGTCAACGTTTTGTTGACTTTCTGCATTGACCAGCTTATGGTCGATGCGAAGTTCATTAGAACTTCATAACGTGAGCGTGATCACGATGGTTATAGTCCGTAGTGACTATACCTACTGATCACCACGTTATCTAGGCTCAGTGACGAGTCGTAGTTTTGGCCAAAATGCGCATTCTTGCGTATTTTGTAACCAAACTACTCGTGAGCATCAAAGCCGTTTGTTTTGATGCCAAACCTGTTTTCTAAACTTAGTTAAGCATGTTCTAACATGCTTAGCTCGTCACTTTTAGTTTAGTGCTTATATAGGGTCGTAAGGTAAGCGATCTAAACAATCGCTTATACTTTCGAACCCGACCCATTTGGTCGATCATTAGGATCCGACCAAACACATTAGGTGACCATAGCTATAACCTTCCGAGGTTATACCTTGTGGTCACGATGTTAGGCGTTCCAGACGCGTTCTACGCGAACGACGCGTGAGGTAGCATAAGTTACCTAAACGGGTCGTGATGGGTCGCAAGCACTTAGGTTATGTTTCATTTTAGTATGTAGGCTTTGTTAAACCATATTACACGAGTCTCCATACTCGTTTGGTTTGCGAACCCGCATACTATTCGATCCTTCCGATTTAGGTCCGGTATATTAACATAGCTACCTATTAGGTGCCGTTTGATATTCCGTGATCTATCATTGTTTGATTATTATACAAGAACTCAAAGACATCTCAGGTGAGTACATTGAACCCCTCTTTTACTGTTTTCCAAACTGTTTTGGGGTGAAACACATGTGCCTATCTGTTACATTCATGCTTTCCATGTTTTCACATCATATGCCTGCTATGTTGTTAGTACATTATGGTACATGATTTCATTACATTTCATGCTATGTATGCCCATTGTGTGCGTACTTAGTACATTTGATTTACATTACATTTCTGTTGCATATGTTTACTCAGCATATGGACACATTGATTTACATGAACATTTCTGTTGCATATGTTTACTCAGCATATGGACACATTGATTTAGATGAACATTTCTATTGCATATGTTTACTCAGCATATGGACACATTGATTTACATGAACATTTCTGCTGCATATGTTTACTCAGCATATGGGCGCATTGATTTACATGAACATTTCTGCTTCGTATGTTTACTTAGCATACTTAGTACAATTGTTTACATCACATGCCTTCATTTTGTTTTGACATTTGGTTTGTTTAACATGGGACAATACATTCATTAACATTAGCTACGCCGTTCGTTAGTAGGTAGTGGTACCATAGGAATTGACAACTCCCGTTTCTGAAATCCTGGGTTTGATAGGATTGGAAGGAATGACCGAATTCGATATACATAACGTAGATAAACCTTTAATTTGTTTAAGGGTTTATCGCCACAGTCTCAAGGCTTGGATGTATGCATATTTCACAATACCACATAAATGTTAATATCAATAGAGCATGCATTTTTCCACAAGAACATAACGTTGATTTAAACCACGTTTTACTTCAACAACTTGTTTTGTGCATTTTACATATGGTTTAAGTTGATACATTTCGCTTACCATACATGATACATTTTGGGATACACATTACATGATTTACATTGAACATAAACATTTGACATGGTTTACACAATAACACTTGATATTTGGGTTATACATGAACAATTTACATGGTGGATTGGTTTGGGTAAATGGTTTGAGTAACGTGGAGTATGTAATATGATGCAAACATGGTGGATACGCCGCTGGTACTTCCTATATATAAGTGGTTGTATAATATTACATATCTTAGCGTTATCTAAATCATTTCAGTTTAGACATATAACATTTTATACAAATAACATACTTTTCATAAAACATTGTCTTATAAAACAACTTATTATATTCAACTCATTTTACTTGGTTACTCGTTTAACCTTGCACTTATCTATACATATCATTTGATGTTATCGTTTTTCAAATGGTTTACAAAGCAAGACAAATTACAAGGTTCATGACTGACTGTTATCGAACATTCTTTAAACTCAAGTCATGAATCCCATTTTCACAAAACCTATGTATCTCACAGGCATTTTTATGCTGACGTACCTACTTTCACATGTGTTTTCAGGAGCTATTCCATAGGATGATGATCATGACACTAGGGCGGACCTGTGCCTTAGAGACTAAAACTGAAGATAGACTTAGTTAACGATGTTATAAACTCTTTGTTTTCCTGTTTAAGACAATGTACTACCCTTGTTTAATAAATAAAATGAAACTTTAATTTCCATGGTTGTATAACAATTAATTATGTCCACAACACTCCCCGACGTTTTCCGCCGCGGTTGCATGTTATACGCGGTCGGGGTGTGACACTGAACAGATATCATCTGTGGTATACTCACCTGTAAGACTGAATATTGGGATCTGGATACGGGAGTATATTCAAGTAGTGGGACACACGGATAAGTTTAAGTTCTTAAGACATTAAATATCGTATCTCAGATCAATTGAACTTTGTGCGAAAATTTAAGTGGATCAATATACTGACAATCTAGGTGAATTGTTTAGAACTTAAAATAAAATCGCGGCTTAACGGTGTTAGTGACACATCTCATTAACTGATATGATCCTCTTACACGAACTCACAAAAACATTGTTTGTAAATATTTCATTTCTGCATTTTCTTGATTCTACAAGTGATGTCAGATATTTTCTTTCAAAGAATCCAAAAAGATTTTCGGTGTGTTTTAGCATAAAGTTTGGAAAAAATTCAAAAAGATTTTCGATGACTGATATTGAAAAGCTGATTTTCAAAATTCCAAATGCTAAACATGATGAACAGATGGTTTGGGAGAGTGTGTTATTTTGATAAGAAAGACGATATAGATTCAGGTCGTTCATCAGTATCTCATTGCTTGATATATTTGTTTGTGATAATTTCAAATGGTGTCTATTTGCTTAAATGTTTATCATAAAACTTATATTTGTGGTAGAGTTTTATGCAGGAAGAGTCAATATTTGGGGGGGAGTACATGTTGATGATGATGAATTTAAAAAATGTCAACATCTAAGAGAAGAAGTTTGTTGGTGATAAAAGAGAAAGAGTCTAAAGAGAGAAACAGAAGCCCAGAGACTGATCAAGACTGAAGAAGTGAAGGCACAGCATTATCATGACTCGATAGTCGACTCGTCAACATCTGAAGGGGAGTCTATTGGTGCATGCATCTGTCGACTTCGTCTTGTATCGTGTCCTAGTCTTAGATTGTTAGATTAGGGCACGTTTTACGAGAAAATAGGATAGCATGTATGTAATTAGAATGATGATTTCGCTCATAGGGAAGCTAGGGGTTTCGCTTATGTGTCAGTTGTAGGGGTTTCGCTCATGTGTCATGTACACAAGAGCGAAATCACCAACCCTATATATATGTGCACATAAGCGAAATCAGTAGAACAGTTGTGTAATTCCATACCGAGGTGCTGCCGGTGTGAGATTTGGATGTAATTTGTCAGATATCAATACCAAAGGGTGTTAAAAGTGATTTGCTAGCTGTTTCTAAGCCAGATACTTGTTTTTCGCACCTGTATCTGATCAAAACTCCTCTGAACGACTCGTTCGGGTCGAAACACGATCCTACAGAGAATTTAGCATAAAGCTTCTCTTTTCTCAATAATGTTAGAAGTGTATGCAGATGCACTGCATGTTCCTCTTCACTCTTAGAGTAAATTAGAATATCATCAATAAAGACAATTATGAATTTATCCAATTATGGTTTACATATCCTGTTCATCATGTCCATAAATGCGGCTAGGGCATTGGTTAAACCAAATGGCATGACGGTAAATTCATAATGACCGTACCTAGTTCTGAAAGCAGTTTTAGGAATGTCCTCTTCCTGTAATTTCAGTTGATGATATCCTGAGCGTAAATCGATCTTAGAAAAGAATCGAGCTCCTTGAAGTTGATCGAACAGATCATCGATTCTCGGTAGTGGGTACCGGTTCTTAATCGTAACCTTGTTCAAGTCTCGGTAATCAAAGCACATACGCATCGATCCGTGTTTCGTCTTAACAAACAACACCGGTGCTCCCCACAATGATGAACTTGGCTATATAAATCTTTTGTTAAGAAAGTTCGTCCAACTGTTTTTTCAGTTCCTGCATCTCCGTTGGTGCTAAACGATATGGTGCTTTGGCAATTGGTGTCGTTCCAGGCATTTGGTGAATCCTAAATTCAACCTCTCTATCAGGTGGTAATCCAGGTAGTTCTTCTAGAAAAACACTTGAGAATTTAGATATTACAGGAATATCTTTTAATTCTTTTCCTTTAGTATTAATGATTACGGAAATCATATATACTACTCCTCCCTTCCTTTCATAACTTGCGGCTTTCATCACAGAGATAAATTTTTTCGATCTGGTTGTCTTATCTCCTTTAATTGTGATCTTTCCACCTGTTGGTGTACTTACTTGTACTGACTTTTGATCACATAATATACTAGCACGATTGGCTACCAACCAATCCATTCCTAATACAATATCGAATCCAGCCAGATTCATTGGGTAAAGGTTAGCAAATAAATGATGGTTTAGGATTTCTATTCTTGCTCCCTGCAAGATTTCACTTATCTTAATGGATTCTCCGTTTGCTGTTTCTACCAGACAATCTTGTTGAAGTTTGGCTAAGGGTTGGTCAAGAAGTTTGTAGAAAGAAATATTGATAAAACTTTGGTTTGCACCAGAGTCAAATAATACTTTGGCAAGTATAATATTAACTAAGAATGTACCGGCAATCACATACGGAATCATCTTGGCTTCCTCAGCTGTCAGAACAAAACGTCTTAACTTGTTGGTTGTGGCTAGAGCTAGTTTTGGACAGTTCGGTTTGATGTGCCCAGTTTCTCCACAATTGAAGCATATTCGATTACTAGGTTTCTTCCTATAGTCTTCTTCCTTGTGTCCAGATATTTTGCAAAAGTTGCAGTATACGGAGCATCTTCCAGAATGCTTTCTTTTGCAATACCTACAGTAGGGTGCAGAAGAACCTGTACCTTTCCCACGGTTGGAATTACCGTAGCGAAATTCCTGGGTAAGCTTTTGAGCTAGGTTCTTTTTCTGGTTTTCCTCTTGAGTACGTACCAATTCATCAGTCAGGGTATTGGCTAATTCTACTGCTTCTTCTATGGATTGCGGTCTAGCTGTCATGACTACGTGTCTAATCTCACTAATTAATCCCCAAATATAACAGGAGATTAACACTGGTTCAGGTGAGGCTAAGGTAGGCACTATCCTAGCATATTCCAAGAATATGGTAGTGTAACCTTTGCAGTCTAGTCCAGTCATTCTAAGATTTAGGAACTTATTGGCGATTTGTTCCTTTTCATTAGGAGGACAGAATTTTCTTTCAACCATTTCCTTAAAGTTGAACCATTCCATATTATAAACTCTGTCACTTCCCCTAGACTGGAGAATAGTATTCCACCATTCTAAGGCTGCATTTTTTAAAAGATCAGAAGCAAACATAATTTTATCTTCATCTGCACATTTGCTTATTTTATGACTGCTTCTGTCTTTTCTATCCAACGTAAGCCTGCAATGGCTCCTTCATTGCCAGAGAATTCTAATGGTTTGCAGGCCAAGAATTCTTTATAAGAACAACCGTAAGAAGCAGTTCTTCTTCTTTTAGGAATTGGAGCTTGGATTATAGGTCCATTATCGTTCACACTGTCACTTGGTTCAGTGTGTTGGCATTTACTTCCATTTGCAGATTTAATATCTTCTTCTTCCTTAACAGTCTTGACAATATAAGGTATAGCACTGTTATCTATTTGGTTTCCGTTATTCTCATTATTCTAGTTTTCCTGATTTACTTCATTGTCCATCTGAATTGTGAACATTTATCAAGTATTAATTATCACAAAATAAATTTGGTACAAATATTTATACACAATCACACAAACAATTTGATCAAAAACGTCGATCATTGCGACTTTTACTCTTTCTATACATATATATATATATACATACATATATATATATATATATATATATATATATATATATATATATATATATATATCGGTTACATACTACAACTGAAAATCAAAAATACTATGCATTCTTATTTATTTTTAGTCTATCTATAGATTTTTTTTTTATCAACATACAAAATTACACATATATCTAAGCATTCTCTAGGTGTCGTTTATCCAGAACTGCATTTCCCTCTCATCGTATTTCCAAACTAGTTTCTCCCCTATCTCTCGAATTCTATTCCCTTCATTTACTAAATTCTCTCCATACTGGTGGAGTTCTTGCACACATTATCAACTCATTGGTGGGTCTACTGGGCCAGGATGAGGTGCGGGTTCTTCGTAAGGGTCTGTGCTATTCATTTCAAAAAATGTTCTATCATTGTCTCACCACGGATCACGTTGTAAAGGCATTGGTTCTTTGGGAGTGCATAGAGTCGAGTATGACCTATTGTCGTCAAACCATGGATCATATTGTAAAGGTTGTGGGGTTGGGATTCTAGGTAACTCATTGGGATCAAATGCAGGTATCGGGAATTGGTTTGCTTGGTTGGGTTCTAGCATTTGTTGTTTAACTCTGATAAAAATATTTCCTAACTACGGTCTTGATGTATTCCGCTGCTAAACTAATAAACACCGATACCACCCATCTGAGCTCGTGGCACCCGCTCCCAGGGTAGGGGTCGGGGGCTGCGACAGAGAGTGGTATCAGAGTTATAGCCACTGTGGCTGATTTCCATATGTTAGCCAGCTGGCTATTGCCCTATGTTAATTACGGTATGGTGCATTTTGAAAGGGAGATATGAGGCTATTTTTCAAAATCAAAATATAGTCCGGGAGATGTGTTTAGGGAAGCCAAGTCTAGAGGTTTTGCTTGGTTGAAAAATAGGTCTTCCTTTAAATCCCTCCACTGGGAAGAATGGTGTAAATCTCCATTGTATATGTTGTATTTTTGGCCTTTTGCCCGTTTGGGTCGTGAGCGTTTATATTATTTTGCCTTTTACCCGTTTAGGTCAGGGGTGTGTTTTTATGAAGTTTACTTTAAAACATGAAAAAGATATATTCTGCAAATTAAAATCATGCAATTAATACGGTGGTAACCTCCAACAAAAAAAAAACATTAATAAAAACAAAATTACGTGTTATTGTGGTTTAGACGGGAAACCCAATTTTAAATGCCCCCATTTGGTGCCATGTGTTCCGAAACATTTTTATTAATTACATAGTTTGCCTCTTACCCGTTTGAGCCAGGGTTTGTTTTTATGAAGTTAATTTAATACATGAAAAAAAATATTTTGCAAATTAAAATCAGGCAATTAATATGGTGGTAACCTCCAACAGAAAAAAAAATAAAACATTAATAAAAACAATATTTGGTGTTATTGTGGTTTAGACGGGGAACCCAATTTTAAATGCCCCCATTTAGTGTCATGTTTCCCAAACATTTTTATTAATTATATATTTTGCCTCTTGCTCGTTTAGGTCAGGGGTGTGTTTTTATGAAGTTTACTTTAAAAGATGAAAAATATATATCACCAATGAGGTAGTGGTGGAGTGGTTGGGGAAAGACATGGTGTTCTTTGTGACCCAGGTTCGACTCCCACTATCCCCATTATTTTATGTGACATCCAGGTGAAGGGCGAATACGGGTGGCACCGGTTCGTCTTGTATGGAAGACGAGGCTTTAGTGATTATTCCACTATCGTGCCTTCGGGCGGGTGGAGGTCGGGATTTCGTGCATCTAGGAGAGCCAAGGGGCTGGCGGCGGTCGAGTAGTCAACCTTAGTCACAATGCCCGATGTCACGGTGGTTGGCACGTCATTCCTTGTTGTTCAAAAAATTTCATGCAATTAATATGGTGGTAACCGCCAACAGAAAAATAAAACTTTAATAAAAACAGTATTAGGTGTTATTGTGGTTTAGACGGGAAACCCGATTTTAAATGCCCCTTTAGTGCCATGTCCCAAAATATTTTTCATTAATTATATAAGGTAGAATTTAAAACCTAATTATATATATACCCAACCCAAACATTAATTACATATACCGTCTTCTCTTATAAAATTACACGTTATGACAAAAATGCCCTTTTAAACTTACAAGAAAACATGGACTTCTGATTCTCCCCGATTCATTTTAATAGTGATACCATGATTCATTGCCGACCCTTGCATCGGTCCTAGAACTCTGTGTTGTGGTTTAACATAACACCCCACCACATAATCAATGAGCTTTAATTAACTCACCGTTTAACTTTCACATTTGATTAAAAAAACAAAGAATAAAAGAGAAATAAGTTTGATTGGTGGAATTGGGGGTGTCCCACCCCCTCATTGTGGTTTAAGTGGCCAAACTGATGTGGCTTTGTCACCCCCAAAACGGGTAGCCTAAAGGTGAAAGAGAGAGATTGAATTGTCGTTCGCCAAGAATGGAATCATCGAGAGAGATAGAATCGGCGTTCGTTAAGTCATCCGTCGTTGAATAGCGTGAGAGATGATAAAGAAGACACCGAAGCACCGTGAGTAGTTGTTGAAAGTATTTTGAAGCTGGAGTTCCCTCTGAATGTTAAGCATCTTTTAGGTGAAATATGGAATTTCTAATTAAGTTTGGGTAAATATGCAATTGAGGGTGTTTTTAAAGAGAAATATGCAATTTCCTTGAATTAAAAGTTCAATTTATTTTTAAAAAGAAACTAATGAGAAAAGATTGACACCATTTCACTTTTTTCTTAAAATATTCTCATGTTTTCATCGGACTTATTTTTTCTTAATTTATGATCTCGTTACTTTTATTATTTCTTATCACAAAAGACAACACGTACACTCCCCTTCATCTTCTTCACATTAACTAATAAGGATGTGAGTGAATTGTAGAGATTAGGAAAGCTTCATCAATGGGTAAAACTCTCATTTCATCTCCTTCCTCGTTCGTCAGAACACATCTCCTTCCTCATTCATTAGAACACGGTTACCTTCACAATCTCGTCATGGAGGTTTTTATCACACTAATTTTTGTTGGGGATGATGCCCTCCACCCTAAGATGGTTAAGCGACACGTTTTAATTGTCATTAATTTGTGGACTAGTGTATAACCTCAACCCCATTAATCCAAACCCAAAATCATTTAACTTTGTATCAAGTTATGTTATATGTTATGGTAACAAGTCATAATGACCATGACACCTAAAATAGGCTCCTCACTCACTTTGACACCTTATCAAAGGAAACAATCCAATTATTATTATTACCATTATAGAAAAAGTAATTCTCAACATAGCATAGGAATCAAACACATAATTTTAGATTCCTTCCTTTATTAAAAGATAAGTTAAACATATCACAACTTTAAATAGTCTCTTGGCCCTTCAATTTTAGACAGATCCATCTCATAATCTTCTTCAAAGGAGGAAGATCCACTTTCTGCATAACAACCATGTTGCAAGTCTCTTTTCAGTTGTTCCAACCTGCATTTTATTTGCAAAAGATTATCTATACCAATGTTGCTTTTACAATCCTCATACGTTTTCCCACCAAGCGACACTTTCAGATCTTCTTCAAGGGTTTGTCCATGTTTCCTTTCAGTTGCGAATTTCTCATTAAATTCGTTAAATTCTTGATTGAGTTCTCTAAGTTTAGCTTTACGTAAAGAGTTGGTAGTGGCTCTGATGACATTATTTTCACCACGATCCAAGTCGAGAAATTTGTCTACAACGTTAGCTACCGTCGGGCTTCCAACAGCGAGTGGCTTTCCACTAATGGTGAACAGAATTATTGCAATCTGCGCACCACATAGCGTGGCCAACTCACAAGCTTTCTTGAATAAGCCATCATGACGCTTAGACAATGTAACTGCACGCTCCCTTTCGTTTTCGATTAGTTTCAACTCGATCTTCCTGCGGCCTGCTGTTTTCGCCATACCAACTCAGGTGATGTGAAAGGGGAAGGAAAGATATAAGAAAATGATTGTGAAGGCTTAGATATATAGACAATTTATTTATGTAGTGGTTGATACTTAATTTTTCTTTATACAAATAAGTGCATATTTAATAAGTTTGACAGAATTTATATTTGGATTTGGATTTTTCTGGATTAATACATTGGTGATGAATGATATATAGTTATCTTTAATAAAAGAATGCATGTGTTACGCGTTTAATATAAAATACCATAAAGAGAATTAAAATATTTTTATTTGAACGGCAAATTGGATCACTCACGAATCATTGGGTATCATCGTGCAACCAGCGGAAGCACCGGATCATATCCATCTTCACTAGGCAATAACGTCTATAGACCAATTCAGGAGGAAACCCAATATATTTGGAAAACCTCCCTTGTGGAAATCGAACCCATTACCAAATAGTGATAAGCCTTAACCCACCCCCAAAATGACACAAGGCTATAATGCTATGGGCAAATAAAATTAATATTTAGTTAAAAGAAAACAAATTTGCTACCGATTCTTAACTCATACATCTTTAATTCATCTTTATTTGGTTGGACCATCATCCGTATATTTTCTTTCTAATAAAATATCGACAATTATAAGGGGAGGGGGGTGGTTCACTAGTGATAGAATTTATCACTCACAAGCACCAATCAAGTTCCGCCATGTCATCGACCATTTTTCCATCACTCACAACCTTTTTTAGTGGGGGTGGTCATCACTCATCACCACACCCAACAATTTCACCCCAACCAACAAATACCCTCACAAAACAAAACATTAACGCGTGATGGAGATAACGAAAACCGGATTGCGTTAATGTATCACGCGTTTTAGTTTGTACCGGCGGTCGGAATAACGCGTGGAAAACTGGATTGCTTTATGGAATAACGCACGAGCCCGAGTCCCCTAATATATGGATCCATATATTAAATATATAATTTACTATATATATATATATATATATATATATATATATATATATATATATATAGATAGATAGATAGATAGATATAGGATAGATCATGAGAAAACTAGTTTAAATAAGAAAACAAAAAAACAAACTAAAAAAGCCTAAAAAACATACCAAAAAATTTTTTTTTTTACAATTTTTTATAAAAAAATCTCTATTTTTTATGAATGGAAAAAAATTTTCAAAAAAAAAATGTTGTATTGCACATGTGCACTAATACAGATATAATGCACATGTATAGTACACATATAATGCACATGGGCAGTATAACAAATTTTTTTTAATTTTTTATATATAAAAAGTAGCGATTTTTTTATAAAGTTAAAAAAAAATATTCGGTATGCTTTTTAGATTTTTTAGGTTTTTTTAGTTAGTTTTCTTGTTTTCTCATTTAGATGTAATTTTCTCATGATCCTCTCCCTATATATATATATATATATATATATATATATATATATATATATATAGAGTGGGGATCCTACGTAAAGTGTGTTTTTCCTAAAAAGTGTAAAAAGTCATAAAACACAATAATTTCAGGCATAAAACACACCTAAAACTCACAAATAATAGAATGAATATTACTAAAACACCATATTCAAACTTTAATAGTCCATAAAAACTTCAAACACACCATCGTAGAACTATGAATATAAAACACACAATGCTAAACAACATAAAACACAATAGTATATTGTCATTCCATAATCAGAGACTTAACATCTAAAACATAACACAAAACCCACATACATGATGTTTTAGTAATCTTCAACATATTATTTGTGGGTTTTTGGTGTGTTTTATGGTTGACATTATGGTGTTTCATTACTTTTTACACTTTTTAGGAAATTTGGACTTTCTGGCCAACTCCTAGCCTATATATATATATATATAGGATTAGGTTCAAACGTGAACAAAATCCCAAGAGTGAACTGCGTGAACTGATCTGGGCCCTTGATTTTTATGATCTTGAGATTAAAGTGAGTGGCATGATGGTAATTATCTGGTTAATTTTTTCCATTTAATTAAATACAGAAAGGGTATATGTGTAATTTCAATCTTAAGTTGATTGCATAAATCTCTCACAAATCAAGTAATCAATTATCATCTTAAATTGATTGCATAAATCTCTCACAAATTAGGAAAGATGTAAGTTAATTCAATTATTAAAACAATTATTTGTTTAAATGCGATGTACACATGTGTATTCTGATTTTGCCCTCTTTTTAATGTGATGTACACATGTGTATATCATCTGTTTTTGTGATATCTCAGAATTTTTTTTGTATTGACTGTTGATGTACACCTGTGAATTATTGTACACATATGTATGATACTGAGTACACATGTGTACTGTTCTATTTATATCCAAGTACACATGTGTATACCGTTTAAATATGAAGGTTAAGTGGATCTTAAAAATCAACATTTGAATTCTGGTGATGAAATCTGAAATAAAAATTAAAATTGAAATCTGGTGATTTGTTGTTTGTTTTGATAATTATCTTATTAATAAATAAACATAATGTGGATAATGAATTTAAATTAGGAAAGATGTAACTTAATACAATTATTAAAACAATGATTTAAATCTAATTTTTCATATAATTACAATCCTACCCTTAACAACTAAAAAGGAAATCAATGGTCCATATCTGTTCACGCAGTTCACTCTTGGGAGGTTGTTCACGCTGGAACCCTACCCTATATATATATATGTATATATATATAATAATTTTTTTAATTTTTTATATATAAAAAGTAGGGATTTTTTTATAAAGTTAAAAAAAAATATTTGGTATGTTTTTTTAGCTTTTTTTAGGTTTTTTTTAGTTAGTTTTCTAGTTTTCTCATTTAGATGGAGTTTTCTCATAATCCTCTCCCTATATATATAGACTAGGGTTCATGAGTGAACGATTATACATTTATGACCAAAATGAACTTATCCTGACCATTGATTTTGTTGATCTAAATTTTTTCTTTAGTGGTAAGATTATAATTATCTTTTGTAACATACATGTATTTTAATAGAGACAAGGGTACAATTGTATTTTTATCTTTTCATTTAATTAATTGAACTTTTTCTCTCTACTGATTTCTCTTTCTAGTTAAAAGTATATTTAATTACATTCTCTATACTTTTTTCTCTCACAAATTACCTAACTTAATATTTGATAATTTATAAAAAAAAATAAATACATTATCAAATATTGTTCCATCTAGAACACCATTAAAAATATTTAATTACATTCTCTATACATATATGTATTAGATCAATGTTTGATGAAAAGATACATATTGGAAACAATATGTAATAATACACAGGTGTATAAGTCTGCTATATACCGACCTGTATACACTACGTACTTGAATAATGCATAAGTGTATACGTCTGGTATATACTGACCTGTATACACATATGTACTTGAATAATACACAAGTTTATAAATCTGGTTTATACCGACTTGTGGGAACAAGATGTAATAATATATATAAGTGTATAAGTCTTGTATATACTCACCTGTTTACACATATGTTAAAAAAAGATAATTTCATTAGGTTTAATATTTAATTTTAAAAATAACATAAGAATTTATTTTAAAAAAAAAACATTAGCCCTTCAATCTCTTATAATTAAAATAATAGAGAAATAATTAAAAATGAGAGAAAGAGAGAGAGAGAGAGTTAAGAGATGAGAAAATTAAGTGATTTTAATTAAAAATACTTGGCTAATGTAAATCTTAGCCTTTTATCTAAAAAATGATCAAGTGCCAAGATTAGTTCACTCAGTTCACTCTTAAGAAGTTGTTCACAAATGAACCTAATCCTATATATATATATATATATATATATATATATATATATATATATATATATATATATATATATATATATATATATATAAGGTAAGATTCTTGCAAGAACCATCCTTATTGCGAGAACCACGAGAAATAGTGTGAACATAACAAAATAAACCTACCCCACCACCACTGAAAAACCTAAACACCCACCCTCACCCCATCTTAACCCAAACACCTAATCCCCCCCCCCCCCACATACACCCACAAAAACCTAAAAAAACCTAACCCCCTACCCTCACCTCTCAAAAACCTAAACCCCTCCACCCATCCCACCCATGCTAAATTCTAAAAACTAAACCATAAAGTTAAACCCCACAACTAAATGCTAAAAAGGTTTCTTTTTTGTTTTTTGTTTTTTAGGTGACGAAATTTATCAATTTTTAATAAAAAAATTTTGTGTTTTTAATTTTTTTTTAGGTATTTTTTGTTGTGTTCACATTGGTTCTCCGAATAAAGGGTGGTTTCTAACGGATCCTTATCCTATATATATATATATATATATATATATATATATATATAGGATTCGGTTCAAGAAGGAACCACTACCAGTTGCGAGAAACATGAGAACTTCTCCCATCTAATAGAATTTTAACACATCACCCTTAATCAATTTAATTCAAAAGGGTATTTTAGTCTTTTTCTCTTAATGTTATATCATCTCTCTCTTATCTCTAAAACATATCACATCATTATTATCTCTCTTTTGTGCTTTTTATATTTAGAATTTGTAAAAAATATATTAGGTTTTAAATTCAAACACCAAAAGTATTACGAAATTTAGAAAATACAAAAAGATCGAAAATGATATCTATTTCTTTTTGCTCTATTTTCCCTAATTATAGCATAATGTTCTTTATAAAATGCAAGCTAATTTGTCTTATATGTTTAATAGAAAATACAAAATTATCGAAAATGATATCTATTTATTTTTGCTCTATTTTCCCCTAATTCTGACATAGTGTTCTATATAAAATGCAAGCTATATTTGTATTATATGTTTACTGAGAATTTCAATTTCATTCGTTAACGTTTGATGACTTTGCACTACGACTTAAAAAAACATTCAAAAACATGTGTAAAAAAGTTTTGACAACGTGCGTAAAAATGTTTTGACAACGTGCGTAAAAAAAGTTTGACAACGTGCGTAAACATTTACATGAACTGAATATGAGAACACCGCCATGTAAAAAAATAAATAAAAAAAATATTTTGACAACGTGCGTAAAAATGGTTTTTTATGCCCATGATCGCCGACCCGAGCTCCTCTAAACGTCACGCGTAAATCTAATTTTCAAATGTATGTAAAAACGAAAGGCGTAAAATAGTTTTTACGTATGTTTGAAAAATGTTTTTACATATGTTGTCGAATGTAAAAAAAATTGTGCACGATGTCGAATGGAAAAACAATGTTTTTACGCCCCTGATCCTGGTCCTCGGTCCGAGCTCCTTTAAACGTTATGTGTAAATCTATTTTTCAAACGTATGTAAAAACGGCGCGCGTAAATGTTTAGTTTTTACATACATTTGAATAATTGTTTCTCGTACGTTGTCGAATGTAAAAACAACTATGCCCGGTGTCGAATGTACAAAAATGTTTTTTTGTTACACACGATAAAAAATGTTTTTTACGCCCCTGACCGCCAGCCCGAGCTCCTCTAAACATTTGTCGAATGTAAACGCTCTGTTTTTCTTTAATTTTCGTAGGTGTTGGGGTTTTACGTTTAAATGATGAGGATAACGAACAAAACATGAAGATCAAGATCAGAGATTGAAGACGTTTTCTTTTTATACATGTAGGATAAATTTTTTGTATAAAAATCATATGCTATATTTAATTCTTTTTTTAAATAGATAAACGTAATTAATGTTGACATGAAGAGTGATGTAGTCACGATTGATTGTCAGTTTGACAAGTTGACATGAATAATAAACAAGTCAAATTTTCCAAAATACCGTTATTGTACTATTTATTCTTTTTTTAAACTATAAAATCACTACAAGACAAATCAAACTTAAACAATTCAATCTCAACCACTCATACATGAGAGATCTAGGGTGGATAATGGTTCCTACGGTTCTCGCATTTAAAGGTTGTTCCTATTTTACCCCATATATATGTATATATATAGGGTGGTGTTCTAGAGTGAACACTAGTGTATTTTCATTATCAAATCTTGATCAAATCCTTGCCATTGATTTACCCTTGTATATTGATAATCAAGGGCTAGGATTAGTTCACACAGTTCGCTTTAAGGGGGTTGTTCACAAATGAACCTAACCCTATATATATATAGGGAGAAGATCATGCGAGAACCACCTTTTATTGCGAGAACCGCGAGAACCAATGTAAACACACCAAAAATGCCTAAAAATAGTTAAAAATCACACAAAAAATTTTTTTTTTAATATTTTTTATATAAAAATCGCTACTTTTCGAAGCCAAAAAAAAAATTTTAGAAAAAAAAAAATTGGCCACTAAAAGTAGCCATTTGAGCATAAAAAATATTAAAAAAAAATTTAGATTTTTTTTTATTTTTTTAGATTTTTTAGGTTTTTTGGGGGTTTAGTTTTTAGCATTTTAGCTTTGGGGGGGTGGGGGGGGGGGTTAGGTTTTTTTTAGGTTTTAGTTTTTAGCATTTAGCTTGGGGAGGGGGGTAGGTTTTTTTTTTTTTTGGAGGGGGGGGGGGTGGGGGGTTTAAAATATATAAGGGACCGCTAGAATGAGAACCACCACGAGTTGTAAGAACCGCGAGAACCACACCATCCGGGTCGCCGTTTACCACAATTTTTTTTACAACTAGATGTGTGTATTATAAACACAGCTGTAAAAAAAAAAATTTAAACGCCCCCTCGAGGGGGTAGTTTTTTACACCACAAGTTTGGTGTTTTTATTTTTTTTCTTTTTTCTTTTTTTTACACCAAACTTGTGGTGTAAAAAACTACCCCCTCGGGGGGGGGGAGGGGGGCGTTTAAAATTTTTTTTTTTACGGCTGTGTTTATAATACACACATCTAGTTGTAAAAAAGAAAATCGTGGTAAACGGCGACCCGGATGGTGTGGTTCTCGCGGTTTTTACAACTCGGGGTGGTTCTCATTTTAGCGCAATTCTATATATATATATATAGGGAGTTTGGGCTTCGAGCCACGGCACGAGTTTGCCGGCCCAAGAGCCAGCACTGACCAGTATGTAGTCTCTAGCAAATCGTGAAGACTCATCATTTGAATATTGAAAGCTTTTATGGATATATCTTTGTAGAAGTAGGGTATATGGGTACTAAATGACAATTTTGTGCCAATGAAAAGGAAAAAAAAATAAAATATCTTAGGATATATCATATATAGGATTGGGTTCATTTGAGAACCACTCTTATTGCGAGAAGCACGAGAACCAATGTGAACATAAAAAAAAACCCTAAAAAACAAACAATTTTTAATATTTTTTTTTTAAAAATCGCTATATTTCGTCCATAAAAAAAATTCTAGTAACAATTATGGATGCATATGTGCATATGTATCATCTCTTTGACAAATTCCGTAAGACATTACCAATATTATACAATTGCACTTTCATTTACATTACCATCTGTAATAAACCACTTTGTACATTACCAATATTAGAAATGCACATGTGCATCTATATGTATGAACATGATATAACGTGTTTTGGGACAAAAAGTTTATGATTTTGAATGATGAAGTAGACCCATATACATGTTTTTGGTTAGTTATATCTAGTGGTTGATGGTTTGGTTATATTTGTCCCTTTATGATGTAATATGTTATTTAGTATGGTATGAAGGGTGTTGATGCACATGTACATGTGCATAAAGTGAAAAATATTATACGTATTGGTAATGGTAGTGTATTATGGATAATAGGAGGTAATGTTAGTGTATTATGGATAGTAGGAGGTAATGTTATTGTATTATGGATGGTATGATAGATGAAAAGGAAAGTGTATTCAAAGTAGTGTACCATAAACACGTTATATCATGTTCATACATATAGATGCACATGTGTATTTCTAATACTGGTAATGTAAAAAGTGTTGTATTACGGATGGTAGTGTAAATGAAAGGGCAATTGTCTAAAACTCGTAATGCATTATGGAATTTTTCAAAGAAATGATACATATGCACATGTGCATGGATAAATTGTTACTCGAAAAATATTTTTTTAGGAATGAAATATAGCGATTTTTTTAGATAATAAAAAGGAATTTGTGTGTTTTTAGTTATTTTTTGTTGTGTTCACATTGGTTCTCGCTGTTCTCACAATAATGGGTAGTTCCTAACCGATCCTTATCCATCATATATATGCCATAATTAAAATAAATAACAAAGGTAATTATTCCGGGTAAATGTTATATACCGGGTAATTGGATTAGGTAAACAGTTATATTAATATAGTAACCAGCAAAATTTGTCGGCATGATGTGATGAGAATTCAGTTGGTATGGTTTGGTTCTTTGCACTAGGGATTTCGATCGGTTTTACAAAGGTTTGTTACGGTATTGGTATAGTACCGGTGCTTGGTTTAAAGTCATTATATCTCTGAAAATGTGTTTTACATAAAAAGCCATAAAATCAAATATCAATGTTGGTTCCGATAATAACCATGCTGGTATCAATGTCGGTATCTATTCAATTCGTTATGATACTATATTATAATCAAGGAGAAAAAAATTATCAAACACATTCGTGTATTCACCATTATAAAAATATAATTAAAATGAGTTATCGAAGGAAAATCAAATTAAATAAAAACTAAATAGATAAAAAGCTTAAATATTTTAAAGTAAATACTGTGAGGACCGTTTCGGTGCTCCGAGTGCTCCGACCGGTTTAGTTGATCTTTGTATCTCGTGCGGAATCCGAGTAGGAAGTGAACATATATACAATGATATCGTTGAACATTCTTTTCATTGATTGGAATGACATACAGACCCGTGAAAAGAATTTAACAGTTTCCAAAAAGTTACAAATGAAGAGCCCACCATCCCTATTTACAGACCTCATGGATTCGCACGAAACCATAATAACGGATGGCCGATTCCCACGGATTGACCATATGCCCCATTCGCACGGATGACTCATCCGCACGAATGGGTCATTTAGAAACAGTTCCATTCAATCTGATACGAAATACAATCTAACACATACAATAAACTATTAAACATAATAAGACTTGATACATGACGTAAGTTACAGACATTTGCATTCACAGACTCCCCCTTGGATGTAGCTGTAGTCTTCATGTATAGTCTTCTTTAAGCTCTATAATATCTTCTTTTCCTTCGCCTCTGTTCCACTTGCTCTTCTCGCTGTGCTTGACGTTCAAATCGACCCTTGGTCAACCACCATTCTCTATTAGTATCAGTATAATCAAAGAACTTGGTGAGTTTGAACTTCTTTTTCTCTTCATTCTCAATTGGAGTTTAATCAGTAGTAACCGGCTTGTTAGGAAACTTCAAGCTAGCCAAGAACGTTGCTTTCTTGATTCTTTTGTTCATCAGCTCCTTTTGACGTTCTTCTTTCAAGAATTCTTCTCATTCGAGATCTCTCCAGTTCGTCTTCTAGTAGTGACCTGAGTTTATATCCTTTTCAAAGCATATGTCGATCAATTTCTGAAACTGCATAGCCTGCTTATTATCTGCCGGATAATACATGATCTTGTTGAAGAACAAGCACTCGATGTCTTTCTTAGATCAATTGACCAACCACATCGGGTCAAGCACGCGAATATATCTCCAAAACCATGTCTTTTCATCTTGTAGAGTAATCACAGCTTCACATTTTTGAGGAACATAAACCCACCCTTTGAACTCTTTGTAAAAATCCTACTCCATCTCTTTTAAGGGCATATTTTTCATACGTCTTGGTCGCTTGATGTGAAGTGTGACATCTTTCTCACCTGTCACTAGGTCAACCTTCACAACTCACTTTGGATAATAAGGCTTCCACTCAAGAAAATTTGCTTCATCCTGTTGACGGATATATCCCCAAACTTCACTTAGATTGTCAGTATACCGAGCCACTTAAATTCTCACACAAACTTCAATTGATTCAAGATACGAGATTAGTGTTTTAAGAACTTAACTTAATTGCGTGTCCCACCTCAGAATATACTCCCCTATCAAAATTCCCCTGATTCAGTCTTACAGGTGAGTACACCTAAATGATATCTGTCTCTGGGATAGTGCGAGGCCTTGAGAGCTTAGATTAGAACTTTCGTTCAGACAGAGAGATGAAGGCTCGACTTAAGGTGTGTTCCACTTAGGAATCTTCTTAACTGCATTTGATATATATCTTTCGATATTTTCTCAATTTTTATGCAATGGGGGACTCTAAGCGCAAAAGTATTATATGAGGTTTAGGCCATTGCTGACGCAAAATCAGAACACAAAGTATAATACCCTAGATATCAATAAGTATAAAGACCTAGTATCTTAGAATCATGCAACCTCTCAAACGAAATTTCAGAGTACTAAGTCCATATACCCGAGAGATGTTCCCCACGAAATAAGAAAGTTATTTCATTAGGTTTATATCTCGAAATCAATTTACTGAGTGTGTAAAAACCTACTGGAATATCATTAGTGAGACCGTTTATCACTTTTTATCTTTCTATTTCTTTAGCATGTTGTGACTGTATTGCTGATGTACTATCATTTCCTCTTTTTACACTAACTCTTTTTGACTTTTTCTATGTTTTTTACATTTTTGAATTTTTAAATGTTTTTTGTATTTTGTACTACATTTTCTCCCTCTAAAATTAAAAACAATTTAAAAGAGGAAAAATGATAAACCGACGCAGATTACATCTCAACGTCCTCTGCCTTGGAATCACCTTTGACCACTTCACCCCCTAATGACAAAAGCTTCATACTGTCAAGTTTCATACCGGTAGCGTGTTGCCCTCACCCACATAAGCATATTTCAAATGCTTGGGCAACACCTTCAACTCGACGACCAAAGGCTCTACCAATGATGGCTTCAATTTTGTGTTTATCTTTTCCGGAAGACTTTCCACTTGGTGTGTCCAAGTGGGTCTTCCTTCCTTTGCCGCCATCACCTCCATCTTCTTCACCTCCTCATCCATGCTCCGATTTGTCTCCATTTGCAACCTGTCAAACGTGAAACATTTCTCTATTGTGTTTTCCTCCTCGACACTAATGTCACATAGAGGTATACACTCGTCAACAACGTCTGCCATATAGCATTCGTTGCTAACTAGAGGATTCGTTAATCCTGAAAAGACACTTAACAGCAACCTACGGTTACCAAAAGTCATGTCGACTGTGCCTGATTTGAAATTTATTTGGGTATTTGATGTTGCCAAAAATGGTCGACCGAGAATAACCGTTGGTTGCTTAGTTCGGTCCAAAGAGACATAATCAAGTACAAGAAAGTCCACCGGATAGTAAAAGTCCTCAACTTTGACAATTACATCCGTGACTATCCCACAGGGTAGTTTACGAGCCAAGTCGGCTAACACCACGGTGGTGTTTGACGCTTGAAGTGGACTAAAATCATATTGGTCATATAAACTACCCGACAAGATACTCACACTTGCCCCAAGATCCAAAAGTGCCATTGTCATTTTAAATTCACCCAGTTGTATTGAAATAATGGGCGGTCCCGGATCTTGCAACTTTGGTGGAAGTGCACCCGAAAGAATCGAACTCACATTTTCAGTTAAATCAAGTTTCTTAGGAAACTTGTGAGTTTGCTTTTGGGTACACAAATCCTTCAAATACTTTTCATAAGAAGGTACTTGTTTAATTGCATCTAAGAGTGGTAAGTTAATCTTTACTTGTTTAAAAATTTCCCAGATTTCTTCTTGTTGTGGACCACGCTTCGTTACCACTTTCTTAGATGGTCCCAACAAAGCTTCGGGATAAGGGGCGGTATTAACCTCCACACCCTTGTCCTTAGCCTTTGGGACGAGGACGGTCACAACGAGGGTATTTTTATCATTTTTTGAATCATTTGTATTTTGACCCGTTTGACCGTCGTCAACCTCCTCATCACTAACATCTTCCACCACCCCTTCAACAAACTGGGGTGGTGGTGGCTCAACACCACTATCTATGACTCGACCACTACGTAAAGAGAGTTTATTGATAGGAACCTCACGTGTGCTTTTCGAGCTTGATCCTTGATGCTTAAGGTTTACGGTAGTGTTGCTTGGAAGTCTTCCTCCATTTCCACGCAATTGAGCCATTTCCTCCGCAAGTTGGCCCACTTGTTTTGCGACTTGTCTCGCACTTCATTCTCCTTTCGTGTCTCCTTCGTCATGTTCAACATGGCGTCCATCTTCGCACTCAAATCATCACCGCCACCTTGATTATTTGCTGATTTGCTACTATTACCCCCTTGGTTGTAACCCTTTTGGTAGTTGTCTAGGCTTTGATACCCTTGGTTACTACTCCCTTGGTTGTAATTGTTGTGTTGGTAACCCCTTGGTTACCACCATGTCGGTTTTGATACGAAGAGCTACCTTAATTTCCACCTTGATTTCCAGATTGAAAGTTCGGGTTCATCTAATTTGAAGCATTACCATATCTGAAAATCGAATGGTTCCTTAAACCTGGATGATAAGTGTTGGAGTTCATATCGTATTGCTTTCTATCTCCGTAAACTTGATTCACCTCTCCGGCGGCTTGTGCCATGTTCACTTGGCACTCTTTGCTCTATGACCAATGTCCCCACAATCTTCACACACCGCAAACTGAACCACCCCCACATCTTTTCTCTTCATACCGGCCAACTCCCGCTCTAACATGGCAATTCGATCCTTAGCTCCAACATAGCAACTCCCGCTCTAACATGGGAAGAGATCGGGAAACCGGATGCTTTTTGGCTCAATCTGCCATAGCAACCGCTTTCGAATTCTTGCTCATTCTTTCTAGAAAATCCCAATAATCTACCTCGTGATTGTTTAACAATGTGCCATTACTTGCGGTTAGTAAGTACTTGTGATCATCGGCATCCAATCCCCTTACGAAACACTTCAATAACTCCCACCTCGGAATTTGATGGTGAGGGTATTTCCGAAACAATTCTTTAAAATGATTAAGAGCCTCATGTAGTAATTCCTCCGAAAGTTGTCGAAACGACCGAATTTCATCCCTTGCATCATCAGTCTTTGCTATTGAGTAGTACTCGTCGAGAAATACTTGTTGCATCTCGGCCCACGTACAAATGTTATTCGCCGGAAGTGTGAGGAACCATTGCTTAGCTTTATCCTTCAACGAAAAATTGAAATAACCTCAACTTCACTTCCACTATCTCAAAATCACGCCCCCTATCGTGCCACTTATAGTGAAAATTCCGCCAAGTGAGTATACAACTCATCGTGTGTCCTACCGTTGAAGTGATGTAGGATATTGATGTAATTTGGCTTGCATTCAAAAGACCTCACTCCTTGAGGTGGGGGAACAATGGGTGAGTCATTTTCGGTGACCACCGGTCTAAATCGACCATTTATACCCGTTGGAGCTTGTTGTGAATGACGTGTGGACCATTAACCTCTTGATCCCCTGGTCTTCGGTTACCTCTTCTATCACCTCCTCTATCACCACCTTGGTTTCCACTACCCACGAATTGGGGAATTCGGTTACGGTTAGCATTATTGTGGTTGTTATAATAACCTTCATCCCGTTTCATTTGGTTGTTGTTTCGTGGTTAGCGGTTGTTACCATACCCGTCGTTTCGGCCATATCTGTATCCATAACCCTCGTTGTTTCCCACATAGTTGGTGTCTTGATAGCCGAAATCCTCATTCTCAAATCCCTCAGCATTGTAAATATTATCCGCATTCACAACCCCCCATATCTCATCATCAACCCTCTCATCATAATTTCCCTCGTCGTCCGGGTATTCCGAGTGAATACTCACGTGTTTCGCGATTGATAGCCAGGAACACTAATGGTTCATTATCGGGAATAGCATTCCTCAAATCATCGAGATTGAGGAATTGATCTTCATTCGCGGGATTGCCATGATTTTGGTTAACTCCATGGTTGGGGTTAACATTTCGGTTGTTGATGTTGGGTGGTAATGGGTTTTGTCAGTTTGGATTTTGATGTGGAGGTGTGGGTGTACGTTGGTTGTGGTTTTGGCCATAGTTTTGGAATGGTGGTTTTGGTGGTCTTGAATTGTTACCAACGCTCGGTTAATCATGTTGAATGTTTTGATTGGAGCGAAGGTTGTCGCGGTATTCAAATTGGCTTTGGTTGTTGGCTTGGTTTGAATTTTGGGGATCCATTGAACTAGGTTCAACGCACGGTGTAGATGGTGGATGAGTGTTGGGTAGGCCGGAAGCAAGAGTTTCCTCCAACCGGTTGGCTAAATTCCTTCTAACTACCCGCTCGATCTTTGGTTCGAACACTAACGGTGAGGTCCTCCTGGAATTCCTCGTATGCATGCACTACGTGTAACCTGCACACGTAACACACCCGCGTAACAAGAAAATAGAGATGGTAGCAAAAAGAATCAAACACCTTAAACAGATAATCACGAAATCAAACAAACCAAACACAAAGCGCACGAACTCCCCGGCAACGGCGCCAAAATTTGATCGGAGTGTCGCGCCCCGGTCAAAGATAAAATTTATAATCCCAAATTACCCTTAACAATGTGTTAGTGGTAGTAAGGAGTCGAACCACGAAGAGTTTGTTGTTTGTGTGCGGACTTGATTGACTTTAAAGGTTTTGTCACAAATTATGAAGCTTGCTAAGAAATTTATCAATTTGTTTGTTTGAAAGTGTGTTGGAATGGACCGACAATTTTTTTTTTTGATTATTTAACTACTAGGAACTTGAAATAGTGCACAAAAACTTTAATTAACGATTGAAACAATAAATGAGAACAAGGTTCACACCCGGTTCAACAATTGCAAAGCCTAGGGTTACTAAATGTTTTAACTCGGTTTAGATGAATTAGTTAATTAACGATTTTAGGATCACGAGGCTTAGGTGCCAATTGCTATCAATGTTCAAGACGGACTACAATGCACTTCATTACCTCGGACAATTAAATCCTAACACGAGACAAGGCATAAATACGCATATTCATTTCAGAAAGTCAAATTTCATAACTCATTCGACAATTTGCAAATTCAATACAAACGTAAGACAATTATCCAATGTTTCGGATGCAATTCAAATCGTCACAAACCAAGTATCAAACAAATAGTAAATCCTAAACCTTACAAACGTCTACACTAGGGTGAAACCCGCAGGAATTAGCTACTCATGGTTGGATGATCGCGATCAACAGATGATTGGAACTTGAACATAACATCTTGAAGCTTTGAAGTGGTGAAAATGGTGATTAGGGTTTAGGAGGAATGGTGTTGATGAGTGGATTGAAGGATGGAAGGTGATTAGGCTTGTGGAATTGGTTTTTCGATGATAAATTCGGTTGAAGATGGATGGATTGGATGGATTGGAATTGATGGTTGGTGGTTTCTAGGCTCCAAGAACAAGTTTGAATCTCCAAAAGTTCGTAACCCCCAAAGAAATGGTCCAAAAGTTGTGTTATACTCGTCCAAAAGTTTGAATCTCTAAAAGTTCGTAACCCCCAAAGAATTGATGGATTGGAAAAGAGAGGCCATCGCCGACGGCCAGATGTGGCGTCGGCGACGCCATGTGTAAATGGTGGTTTCTGCCGATGGTATTTTCTACTGTCTACGCACATTTTTTCCCGGCGGCCTATCTGAGGGGCTTCACCGACGACCCATGTGGGTGTCGGTGACGATGCCTACAATCCTTGATCTCTGTTTTGACCGTTTCTCGCTCCCGATTGACCTGTTTTCCGTCCCGGTGCTCCGTATAGCTCCCAAATAGCACCTTAAACTCCGTTAGACCTGCAAAACACAACTCCAATCAAAAGTAGGTTATTCAAAACTAAAATTCATGTAAAAACATCAACTTGAACATAATAAAGCACCGGTTTTCAACCAAGTATCATTTACTTTCACTTTTTTCGCTCCCTCGCTCTCTTGATTCTGTCGTTATAATTCCCGAGTCCCTATACCCTAATCCCTGCTACGTAGAAGTATATGAAGCCATGATCACTGGTACGACACCTGTCCGATCGATTTGAAACCAATAAATGGATGCCAAAGTGCTGCCTAAATAAGGCTATACTTTGTTGACTACGTTGTGGTTTTGATCTCGTGACTGTCATTAAAGTTTGATTCGGTTTTTACACTTACGCATATTCTACTCTGTTAAATTAGATGCTTAGTTATCAGAAGACGTAGAACCAAGACTATAGACTTACAAGAAGTTTAATTATCAGAAAGCCCAAGAACTGCAAGCTAGCAAGGTGAGTTCCTCTGAACCATTTCAAAAAAATGGGAAATTAATTAAGTTCATGAACTCAGAAGTTTATACTGATTCCCAAATGTTTTTCGGGCACACATCCTAGGTGCCATGTGATTGCAGGAAATGCAGACATTGAAACTAGCATATGAAGAGATAGAGGTCTAGAGGGTTGCTAAAGAGTTAGATCTCTATTATAGTTAAACTGATGTAATATTATGGTGTAATATGAGAGATGCATAATACTCTTTAATGTTTAAATAAAATTTGAAAATTTCGTTGTGAATGCTCTGATTACTATGTGTTTTGTATATCCAACGCTTAACACTCCCTAGAGCTTATCCTAGGATGCGGTGTTACAAAGACGTAAGTAATAGACATATGCACTAACACATCTATGAAATAGATTCACCTTGATTATGTACAAGTTAGATACCGGGACCTATAGGAGTAGTAACTGCAAAACAAACAAGGTAATTAGTTTCTTTTAACACATTCTCATTGTAATGAAACTGTATCATTAATATACTCTTGTTTATCCCTATTATCCTTATTCCTAGGATACAACAACCTCCCCCAGATCCTTCATATCAAACGATCAATCCTTTACTAGAGGAATTAAAACTACTACATGCACATTTTTCTATTTGGTTCAAAAGAACCCATTATATTAGATTACCTTAGTAGTGCTTGTTTCAGTTTTCCCAAGAACTGAGCATCTCCAATATTAATACAATACTAATTATGATGTCCAATGATGTGATCAAAATAAAATATATAAATTATGTCAAATACGGCGTAAAAGCAACCCCTTTTTAGTACGAATGTTGGAAAAAGTTCGTGTTTTCGTTCCTTTTATATTTACAGGGATAAAAGAGCTTAAATTTGCAAAAGGAGCAAAAAGACAGCAAAATCTAACATAAATGTAAAGAAAACGGAATTGCCACAGATCGCCAAGCCCCGACTCACATCTAAACCTCAAAATAACAAGAACAAAAGGCTGACACAGGGCCGTGTCCACCTGACACAGGCCATGTATAAAGATGGATACTGGGCAGAAGATAAAGACAACTGCAAAAGACAAAAATAGCTACCAACACGGGGGTGTGCCAAGCCAACACGGGGCGTGGTCAACTCAAAGATTTGCAAAATCTGCTATAGTACATCAAGTACTTTGGCCACGGGCCGTGTCGTTGACACACCGGGCCGTGTTAGTACAAATCTGACACTGTAGTTAATGAGGATGAGAGAGAGAGAGAGATGGGCACGGGGCCGTGCCAGGCGGGCACGGGCCGTGCTGAACCTTCTGTTTACAACTATAAATAGGAGTGCTTGGTTCCACATCAACTCAACCCTTGGCAAACCACTTCTCTCTCACTTTCCACAACTCCACCACCACTACAACACCATCATCCACCACCATCATCCATTTTCCATCTTTGGAGTGTGTGTGTGGTCTCGGGATCCAAGATTGATCGTAAGAATCTTTGTCAAACAAAGGCCATGTTGGGCTAAATTCTTACATCACTTGGTGAAGACTTTTCTTTTATTTATTTCTTTTATGATTTCCAATCTTTGGCTCCTTTTTAATTGGGTATGTATTAATGACGTTAATAAATAGTTTTTTTTATATTGAAGGCGAATATACTCAATCATTCTACATATATTCGTTGATTCAACATATTCATGTCTTTACGGTCTATATAAAGCATGTTAATTACCTGGAAGGGGGTTAGAAGGGTGGTTTGGCTAATTCTGTCTCATTCAGTGTATAGATCCTACGAGAAACTGGTTCAAGCCCAGTAACACCTCACGAGTCAGAGCAGGCATTACCCACCATGGGAGAAGTGCAAAAAGCTTGAATCCCTTATTCTTAAACTTTTATTAAAACATTAAACCAACCCCGCGAGGACTGTATCCCTGCTGACTCAGACCAACGGGTTGAGGGTGATCGCCGCCGCAGAAGGGGGGTCCATCACATTTTGCATTTATAACTTACTTAATTATCTTTCAATAATCCAACCTCTTGGGATTGTATCCTTGCCGACTCAAACCACTTGGTTGAGCGTAACGTCGCCTTGGAAGAGGGGCCTATTACTATAACTAAGATAATCTCTTAAAATGCCCAAAGTGAGGAAATCATCAAAAGGGTACATGAAAGATAAGTTGGATCCAAGTGATTCTTTCTTGTCTATCATTTTTATTTTATTTTTGTTTTCTATTTTTATCTTTTTAGTAGTTTAGAAATCTTTTCTCAAAAGTTGGTTCGATTAGACGTTGACGATAAGCCGGTACTAAAAGCTCTTGTGTCCTTGGATGACCTCGATATCTTGCCATCACTATACTACGTCTGCGGTGGGTATACTTGCCATAAGTGTGTGTGTAGAGTGATAGTGGAATATCGTGTTTTATAAAATTAAAACTTGAAATCAGCGAGTGTCACACCCCGACCACGTGGAACAACCAAACGTGGCGGAAACGTCGGGGAGTGTTGTAATAGAATTAATTGTTTTACAACTATGGCATACAAAGTTATATTTTATTTATCAACAAGAGTGTTACATTGTCTCAAAAGCAGGAAATAAAGAGTTCAGAACATAATTAAACAAGTTCTATCTTCATTTTAAGTCTCTAAGGCACAGGTCCGCCCTAGTGTCATGATCATCGTCCTGAAAACACATGTGAAAATAGGTACGTCAGCATAAAAATGCCTGTGAGATACATAGGTTTTGTGAAGATAGGATTCATGACTCAAGATTTAAGAACTGTTTAACAACAGTGAGTCATGAACCTTGTAAATTGTTTTGTTTTGTAAATCATTTAAAAGTGATAAATAAACCAAATGATATATATATGTATAAAAGAATAATACATGGTTAAATGAATAACCAAGTAAAATGAGTTGTATAAAATAAATTGTATTGCAAACCAAAGCCTTGTGAAAACGGGCTACTTGTCTAAAATGTATAAGTCAAAAATGAACAATTTAAGTAACGCTATGATATGTAATATAATACAAACACTTATATATAAAAAGTACCAGCGGCGTATTTACCATGTTTGTATTATACTACTCACATCTCGTTACTTAAGTCACTCAAACCAACCAACAATGTATAATGTCTATGTTTAAACCAATTGTCAAAAGTCCTTTGTATAAACCTTGGCAAATGTTAAAAAGTCCAAATGTAGTCAAGTAATGTGTAACAAATGTTATGTATTGTAAATGAAGTATTGTCTCATAACCAAATGTAGAAAATGTACAAAACATAGTATTTTGAATATATCAAAAAGTTATGTTTTGCAAAGTAAAAGCATGTTACATTGATACATACATTTATGTGGTAAGTTAACGCATACATTCAAGCCTTGAGACAGTCGGATAACCCTAAGTCAAGGTTATCAAAAGAAATGGTTTCAGATTCAGTCATTCCTTACATCCAAACAAACCCGGGATGTCAGGAATGGGATTTGTCAAGTCCTATGGTACCACTACTTACTACCGAGCGGCGTAGCTAATGTTAATGAACGTATATAAGTCCCGTTTGTGCAAACCAAATGTTATAGCAAATGTAAACTTGTTATATGAAAACAATGTACTAAGTATGCTAAGTTAACATACAAAGCAGAAAAGTCGTGTAAATCAATGTGCTAGCATGCTATCAGTCAACATACATAGCAGAAATGTAAAGTAAAACAATGTACTAAGTATGCACACAATGGACATACATAGCATAGAATGTAATGAAATCATGTACTATAATGTACTAATGAACATAACAAGCATATGATATGAAAGCATGAAAAGCATGAAAGTAGCAAGTAGGCACATGTGTTTCACCCCAAAACAGTTTGGAAAACGGTAAAAGAGGGGTATATGTACTCACTTGAGATTGCTTAGAAATCCTTGAGTAGCAACCTGTCACACCCCCAAAACCCAACCGCGGAGTATCACCGCTTGGGAGCGTGACTGACCAGGATCAAGCCACCAATCATATAGAACAACGTAAACAGTAAAAGTAAATGTAATTTAACCAAACCAATCCATATGAAAGGTGTTCAAAACATAAGTATAAATTCAACGTTTAGCGGAAGCATATGAGTAAAAGCCCAATCATAAATAAAGTATGAAATGTCAAATGTTTAATCAAAGCATTCACGATCCTTATCCACAACGACCGCGCCTCCCAGTGCAAGCTCCATGTATACCTAACGACCTGCAAGGCATGTAACAGAGGGTCAACAACTAGTTGAGCGAGTTCACAGTAAATAAGTTCGTAATAGTAAGTTTGTTGCGTAACGTGTGGCTCTACTAGGCCGATAGTATGTTCTATTAGTGGGGGCTTCCCATATTTGTATATACACTAGACTATTGGTAACCATAAGTGTTCTTCTTAACCCGAGAATAGTAGTACGTACAAGCTTTACGTAGGTTTTACGTAAGTGTCCTTCTTTACCTGAGGACAGTGGCACGCGTGGGGTTTACGTAGGTTTTACGTAAGTGTCCTTCCTGACTCCGGAAGACAGTAGCATGTGTGAGTTTACGTAGGTTTTACGTAAGTATCCCTCGAAACCTGAGGACAGTGGTAAGTACTTGTTTACGTAGGTTTTACGTAAGTGTCCTGCTTAACCCGAGGACCATGGTAGATAGTCTAGTAGCCGTGTAAGTACGAGTAATTGTACAATTCCATCATTCAACCCATTCCCAATCCCCGGGAATCCCATGCCTTAGTAAGAGTGTGAACTCACCTTGGTTTGCTCGGTATGCTAAACTATGTGCTCACAAGAAATCAGTCAAGTCCTTAGATTGATTCTAGATGAAGAGAGGGATCAAGAGTGATGATTGAGACCTTGTGCCACCAAGAATGATGAAGAAGATGATTGTAGAGAGAATGATTTGAAGTGACGTATGATTGAAATTGGTGAGAATGATTAGGGTTAAGGGGTTTTGTTTTATTTTCATTATTACCACTAAACACCCCTAAGTATCATCCTTTACAGAAAACACCCACACCACATATAATTTACAGTTTCATCACCAAGTTCATGTATTTGTCAATCATTCGTAAAATAACACATAACCATGCAACAATCACAATACACTTTGTCAAATCACAACGTATACAGTTACAACGCAAACAAATTGTGTAAGTAAGCAACTAAACAAACAGTGAACGTGCAATAAATGCGAAAGTGGAATCTCGGAAACTCGAGTTGTCACATTATCCCCAACTTGAAAGAAATTTTGTCCCGAAATTTAGCATGCGGTTACTGAGGAAGCTAGTTAAATTGCATCGTTTACTGGTTTCCCTGGGGTGTCACATCATCCCCCCGTTGATTTGGAATTTCGTCCCGAAATTCTGTAGCTTCAGCCTCAGTAGTGGTTGCACGGTTTCCGAATAACTGGGGATATTTTTCTTTCATTTGGTCTTCTCGTTCCTAGGTGAACTCTGGGCCACGACGGGAGTTCCAACGAACTCGTACAAGAGGTATTCTAGTATTCTTGAGGACCTTAACATCCCGGTCCGTGATTTCAACAAGTTCCTCGACGAATCGCAACTGCTCGTCGATAGTGAGCTCCTTCAAACGAACTATGAGGGTCTTATCTGACAAACACTTCTTCAGATTCGACACATGGAAAACGTTGTGAACTGCACCGAGTTCAGCTGGTAGTTTTAGTCTGTAGGCTACTTTGCCTATTCTTTCAGTGATTTCGAACGGTCCAACATACCGCGGATTGAGCTTGCCTCGTTTACCAAAACGAACCACACCCTTCCATGGTGAGACTTTGAGTAGCACTCGATCCCCAACTTGGAACTCGAGCGGTTTTCTGCGTTTATCAGCGTAGCTTTTCTGACGGTCGCGAGCTGCCGCCATGCGTTGTCGTATCTGTGCTATTCGTTCAGTAGCATCAACTACCATTTCTGGACCTGTGATTTGACTATCCCCCACCTCTGCCCAACAGAGAGGTGTGACATCTGTGCTTGTAATCATTGTAAACAGTTCAGTTATCAATGAAATAAAGTTATTTGATCCCTATGTTTGTTTGTTTATGTTTGATGTTTTTTCATGTTTTGACTTTTATTCGATTTCAAACTCTATATCGCTTTCTAGAGAATTATACGCAAACTGGTGCGAAAACGTAATTAGTTATACGCGACAAATACTCCGGAACATCAATTTATGCTTGACATACCTTAAATAACCTTTACATAACTTAAAATAAGTTTTAGAAGGTTTGGTATGCCGAAATCAAGTTATTTCGCTTACAGGGACTAAAATTGACAAACTGCGAAAGTATGCCGACTTGAACTGTAACAAACATTTCGTAACATGGCCATAATTTAAACACACCTTAAATATCCCTTACATAGCTTAGAAATAGGCTTTGATGGGTTCGGTGTGCTAAAATAAACTTTTGGGTCATTCAGGGACTAAAAGTGTCAAAAAGTGCATAAGTTTGCATTTTCGCGCATAACTTACGTTCTGAATACATCCGGACATCCAAAAATTTATGTAATCATTAAAATATTATGTTTTAGCGTTTGGCTTGCCAAAAATCCAATCGTCGCGCAATTTGGACCATTTTTGCGTCCGTTACGACTTTCGTCGTAATTAACCGAACAACGCAATCGTACGGCCAAACGAACCGACATCCGGCATATTTTTGAGCATATTTCAAGTCCCCTATACTTTAACTTCATTTTAGAGCCTTAAAATGGGGTTAACGGGGCTTAAACATGCCAAAATGCATCAAAAATCAAGTTTGGGAACACAGGGGCCTGTTCTGCCAATTAATGAAAGTTTCTGCCAGCAAGCCAGGTCCTTACGGACCGTATGGACTTGCTTACGGTTCGTAAGCGTGTCCCAAATCAGCAGAATTGTGCAAACAGCTGTTTACAGCTGTTTAACACCCCAAAACCACTTGCAAATGGTTTTTAACAATCCTATGGGCTCCCATGGGTTTGTAATTCAGTGGGTATGTGTTGTACGACTCAGATTTAACGCTTGGGGAACAAGAAACGATCTTAACGGTTCCATGTTTCCTATAAATACCCAACCCCAACTTCATTCAAACCCACTTGATTCTGAGATTTTCTCTAAGTTGGAGTTATAAACACTTCATACCTGAGAAATACTTGGAAATCAATCTTGCGGGGACCTTCTGTAAGTATTCTTTCGCGTTTTTCGTTCATTTTAGCGTTAAAGTCAAACTGTGTTTGACTTTCTGCATTGACCAGTTTTTGGTCAACGCGAAGTCCGTTTGAACTTCATAACGTGAGCGTAATCACGATGGTTATAGTCCCTAGTAACTATACCTACTGATTACCACGTTATCTAGGCTCAGTGACGAGTCGTAGTTTCGGCCAAAATGCGTTTTCTCGCGTATTTTGTAACCAAACTACTCTAGGGTATTAAAACCGTTTGTTTTAATACCAAACCTGTTTTCTAACATTTCTAAACATGTTCTAGCATTTTTAGCTCGTCGCTTTTAGATTTGTGCTTGTTTAGGGTCGTAAAGGTAAGCGATCTAATCAATCGCTTATGCTTACGAACCCGACCCATTTGGTCGATCTTTAGGATCCGACCAAACATTTTAGGTGACCATAATTGTATAGGGAATAACCTTCCGAGGTTATACCTTATGGTCACGACGTTTAAGTAGTTGTATGATAAGTAGTTCTTATGTCTTAGGTAAATTACCAAAATACCCTTTTTGCGCCAAAAATTCATTTTAAACCTATGTAACATAATTTTTTGTATCTAAACTGATTTAACAACAATATTAAGCATGTTAAGGCATATCTTACTTGTCATAGGACTAGTTAGGCTTTCCGAATGCGTTTTACGCGAATGACACGTTAAAGTAGCATAAGCTACCTAAGCGGGTCGTAACGGGTCAAAAGCACTTAGGATAGGTTTCGTTTTAGTACGTAGGATTTGTTAAACCATATTACATAAGTTCCCATACTTATTTGGTTTACGAACCCTCGTACTACCCGATCCTCCGATGGGTCCGTTTATTAATGTAGATACCTATATAGGTGCCGTTTGATTCCGTGATCTACTACCATTGCTTGGTGGTTATCCTACGACTTCTAAGCAATCTCAAGTGAGTACATAGTCCCCTCTTTTACTGTTTTCAAACTATTTTGCGGTGAAACACATGTGCCTACTTGTTACTTTCATGCTTTCCATATTTTCATATCATATACTTGCTATTTTCATTAGTACACTATTAGTACATGATTTCATTATGTTTTGCTATGTATGTTAACTTAGCATGCTAGCACATTGATTTACATTACATTGTTTTGCTATATATGTTTACATGGCATATTAGCACATTGTTTTACATGACTTTTCTGCTTTGTATGTTTACTTAGCATACTTAGTACATTGTTTTCACATAACTTGTTTACATTTGGTATGACATTTGGTTTGCATAAACGGTTCTTTTACTACATTCATTAACATTAGCTACGCCGCTCGGTAGTAAGTAATGGTACCATAGGACTTGACAAATCCCGTTCCTGACACCCTAGGTTTGTTTGGGTGAAAGGAATGACTGAATCCAAAAACATTTTACTTTGATAACCTTTACTCTAAGGTTATCCTGCTGTCTCAAGGCTTGAATGTAATGCGTTAACTTACCACATAAATGTTTGTATCAATAAAACAAGCTTTTACTTGGCAAAACATAACTTTTTGATTCATTCAAAATACTTTGTTTTGTTCCTTTTTACTTATGGTTAAGTATTCTCATTTTGTTACTTACCATACATAACTTTTGTTTACACTTAACTACATGACTACATTTTGGGTTTTAAACATATGACAATGGTTTAGACAAGAACATTTGATGGTTGGTTTAAACATGGACTTTATACATTGGTAGTTTGTTTAATGACTTAAGTAACGATATGTGTGTAGTATGATACAAGCATGGTGGATACGCCGCTGGTACTTCCTATATATAAGTGCTTGTATTGTATTACATGTCATGGCGTTATTTAAATCATTTAGTTTGGACTTATACATTTTTACACAAATAACACATTGTCACAAGACTTCGTTTTACCAAAAAAACAACTTGTTTTATACAACTTATTTTTACTTGGTTATTCTTTTAACCATACGTTATTCTTCTATTTATACATATCATTTGATTTCATCGCTTTTCAAATGATTTACAAAACAAAACATTTTACAAGATTCATGACTAACTTTTATTAAACACTTTTCTTAAACTTAAGTCATGAATCCTATTTTCATAAAACCTATGTTACTCACAGGCATTTTTATGCTGACGTACCTATTTTCACATGTGTTTCAGGAGCTAATGCATAGGATGATGATCGTGACACGCTAGGGTGGACTCGGGCCTTAGTGACATAAAACAGAGCTAGACTTAGTTTAATGACGTTATGTATTCTTTATTTCAGTAGTTTTAAGACAATGTAACATGTTGGTTCTTGTTTTGAACGATGTATTCCACCCTTGGGTGATGAATAAAATATTATTTTAATTACCTTGGTTGTGGAACAATAATTCTGTTACAACACTCCCCGACGTTTCCGCCATGATTTGATGTTTTACGTGGTCGGGGTGTGACAGAAGAGTTGGTATCAGAGCCAATGGTTATAGGGAATTAGGTTATTAGTAATGCTTTGACCTAGACTATAACCTTTCTAGGACCCCAACAGAAGTTGTCTTGTGTTTAGATTTTAAAACATGCACTTCACCTATCCTTAGGTGATCACCAAAACAAGAACCCAGTTTTTTAAAACGATTTTTTGAAAAACAATCCTCTGTTTTCAAATGATTTATTTTATGGTTTTGAACCCTTTTGATTTTTCCAATTGATTTTGGAAATTTATCATTTGTTTTAATGATTCTTTTGGCCTTGTGCCTTCCAAGTTTTCAAAATCTCGTCAAAGTTTTGGGTTCTAAATAATGTGAACACGTGCAAACTGGAAGGGTGAATGCATGTACCGTGGGTTTTCTGTCTAAGGCTAGAGTGTTCGTACAAATCCACATAATCGGACCAGTCACTCTTACCTGGGAACTCCTGGGGTGAGTGTTCACTTATAGGCGAGCATGTCTTCGCTAAGCATTATTTATGGACCCATTTACTTTGATTAGTCACTGTGTGTCATTTGTTTGCTTTGTGATACGGACGAATGACCACCATCCTTGCTTTGTTGATTTTGTTTCGTCTCGTTCTTTTCATCTAATCATCTCACTCGTTTCCTCTCATGTTTTCCTCTTTTTAGCATGCCTCCTCCACGCGAAAATCAGCTACCCAATGCCGAACTGGCAGAAATCATCGCACAGCATATGGCTGCTGCGTTCCTGAATCTTATTGCTCATTTTAACCAAGCCAACATCAATCAGAAGGCTCCTTGTAACTTCAAGAGCTTCAATTCGGCTAAACCACTCAAGTTCAGTGATACTGAGGGGGCAACTGGGCTCCTTCAATGGTTTGAGAGCATTGAGAATACTTTTCGTCATGTTCAGTGTCCTGATAATCGCAAAGTCGAGTTTACTTCTAGTGTTTTTCAGAAGAGGGCGTTGACATGGTGGAACGGGGTTATGAGAGATCGAGGTGCTGAAGTCGCTTTAGCACAGTCATGGGCTGAGTTGAGGACTCTCATGATGAGTGAGTTTTGTCCTCGTCATGAACTTCGAGCGCTGGAAAGGGAGTTTGACGATCTAAAGCAGTTTAGTGGCGAGCACCAGGCGTATACTGACAGGTACGAAGAGTTGAGTTTGTTATGCCCAACGATGGTTACCCCACTTGATAAGGCTATCGAAAGATACATCGATGGTCTACCTGACTCTGTGCAAGACATAGTTACCGGTAGTAAACCTACCACTGTTCGTCAGGCAATCGAACTATCTGCAACGTTGACTGAGTCGCAGATTCGAAAGGGTAAGTTGCATAGAAAGGGTGACAAGAAGGGTAAGAAGCAGGAGTCTGACAAGAAGGAGAGCAAGAAAGGTAAAAGCAAGAAGGGGAGTGATGCGGGTTCTTCGAAGGGGTCTAGGAAGCGGAAGGCTTCCCAAAATTTTGCCGTTACTACACAGACAAATCAGCCTGCGCAACCTCTTGCCAAGAAACCATACTTTGGCAATGCACCTCTGTGCAATAAGTGTAACGGACATCATCAACCACACCACCAGTGCCGTCAATGCACTAACTGCGGAAGACCTGGTCATCTTGCTGCTGCATGCCGCATACCTACCAATCAGAATCGGGCAGCTCAGAACCCGGCTCAACAGGTTGCTCAGCAACAAGGTCAAGCAGCACGACCTCACTTCCCACCAGGTTCTTGTTACAACTGTGGGGATCTGGCCCACTACCGTAACCAGTGTCCAAGATTGGTGAATGCGAACCCGGTTCAAGCTCAGGCTCGTGGACGAGCTTTTAACATGAATGCTGTTGAGGCGCAATCTGTGACACTCTAGGTTTTCCCGAGCTTTTATCTTGTAATACCATTGTGTGTATATACGTTATTTAATGAAAACTAAGGATTATCTGTTTTATTATGTGTTGTAGGTATGTATGATATATATATATACTTATGTATAAAGTGATCCGAGACCAGCGAACCCGACTCGAGACCACCCGGTCTCGAGTAAACAGTAGACACTTGGGCCGGTTGGGCCATACAACCGAGAAGCCCAATTCGGAAACCCCTAACCCACTCGAGACGGGTATAAAACTCTTGGACTTGGCCACTATTTCCATTTTTGACAACAACCTTTGTGCATCAAACCTCTCCTCTCATTCTCTCTCACTAAAACCCTAAACCCTAACAAAATCATCCTCCTCTCCTCCTCTTTTGGACTCAACCGGAAACATCAAGGTAGCGTTTGGTATGAAGGAATGGAAGATGGAATGGAATGGATCATTCTGATGGAATGAAAAGAAACATGTTTGTTATCATGTGGTAATGGAATGGAGAATTCCAAAGGAATGTAACTCTTTCCAAATATAATAATTTTCATTCCTTGGTATGTAGGTGTTTTTTTTTCCATTCCTTCAAGGAATGGAAAGAAATATGTTGTTATTATTATTATTATTATTATTATTATTATTATTATATTTATAACTTTTCTTTTCTTTTATTTGTATTTATATTTATATTTATATTTATATTTATATTTATATTTATATTTATATTTATATTTATATTTATATTTATATTTATTAATATTCATACTAATATTAAGGGTAAGGATAGTGTAAAAAGGGCCTAAAGTATGAGAAGTGTGAGAAGTGTATTATAACACTATATATAATACTAAACACCATATAAACACCGTATAACAATATGTAACACCATATAATACCATATAACACTTTGTAACACTATATATCATTATATAACAAATATAACACTATACATCTATCATAGACATGCTATCAGACAACCTATAGTGTTATATTTGTTATATAATGATATATAGTGTTACAAAGTGTTATATGGTATTATATTGTGTTACATATTGTTATACGGTGTTTATATGGTGTTATATAGTATTATATATAGTGTTATAATACACTTCTCACACTTCTTACACTTTGAGCACTTTTTACAGGATCCTCTACCCTAATATTAATATATATCAAAAATCTATTATTAATTTTTTATCATTAATATATTATTATTATTATTATTATTATTATTATTATTATTATTATTATTATTATTATTATTATTATTGTTATTGAGTCAATTATATTTTTGTCGTTTTTAATACAATTGTGTTTCGTTACTTCATCTTTTTTTTGTTTATCAAATTGTACAAAGTAATGATTCATTCTATTCACATATGAGTAACCAAACATCACAATGGAATGGAATGATCCATTTCATTCCGTTGTCCATTCCATTACCTCGTCCATTCCATTCTCTCATCTATTCTATTACCCCATACCAAACAGACCCCAAGGCTCTCGGATCAAGCTCGGAATCGTCACTCGGAAGTTGATTCTTTGATCCTTCATACCCTCAACATCAACCGGTTAGTATATTTAGGTGTTTGCTATGATTCTTGAGTATTGATGATAAGTGTTTGCCATGTTTTTAGCTAGAAATGTCACTAATGATGATGATGAACATGTTTTAGCTAGTTAGAAGTCGAACCATGTGTTGTTGCTATCGATAATGTTTTGACCAAATGATATGCATGATTGTTGAATAGATTAGGATAAGTTCAAAGAATGTGCACATATATGTTCTTGAAGGAGAAGAATGAGATATTACATGTTATCACTTATTGTTATGCTTTTAAGATCATTTTGGTAATGACTTGATTTAATATGATATGAACATACAATGAACTATTTGAATATGGCATGAATACTTGAATATGTGAAGAACATGTTGAATATGATATGAATATTTCAAATTACCATGTTTGATCCGTTTTGTTTGGAAATCAGACAAGAAAACATGTTTGTGCATTGTGGTTGGATAGTACACAATATCATGAAAATGCATTTCTATTGGATAGTACATGTTGACAGGTTCTAGAAGGATTTCTGTGCACGTAAGTGTGGTTGCGAGTCGAGACCCTTGGTTGCGACTCGAGACCATCCCATGACAACTCGAGACGGACTTCAGGGACTCGAGACCGGTAAGGTCTCGACTTGAGACTTCATGATCTCGACTCGAGACTGGACTCGAGACCTCTGAGGTTGCGACTCCTGACCAGCACCACTCGAGACCAAAACGTGATCACTCGAGATCTCTTGGCTGCGACTCGAGACCGCGTGTCCTCGAGTCGAGACCGCCTTGTCTCGACTGGGCTGCCTACTATGGTTATTGGGCCACAACATGTTTAATTGGGCTACCTGTTTGACTGGACTATGTGTTGCTGAATTCTGTATGACTGTGCAAATGTTAGGGCCGGCCCAATAACCCAATTTATAACTGTATGTATCCTGTGTGTTTATTTCGTGTATCATACGTGAATACTTGTACCCCAACTTGACCTATATTGGTAACCATGCTAGGACGTGGTGACCAACGTGATTGACCGAGTAAATAATCTACCGAGCAACCCAAGGTGAGTTCACAACTTAAAGCATGCGTTCCCGGTGGTTTGGGAAACGGAACTAAAAACAACACTATCCCCTTATGAGGGATACAACTTACTTTTCTTCCCTTGTTATTGGGAACCTTTAGTTAATTACTGTTTATACGGATTGCAACAAACAGCACTAAACGAAACTCTATCACTCAAGTCCCTACTACATAATACCGATTAGTCGCCGGGGCCAGGCGAACGGGTTATTAGTTGATAGCGCTATTTAGGTTTTACCAGCCTAACACCGTGCCCGTGCATGGGATCGGGCGTGAACTAATGGACTCAGGCATCCGTCAATGATGATAGAACATTGACATCGGGGCATTCTGCGGAAACGCAACGGTTACCTAGTGTTCGGTATTGGAAAAACAGTTTAGTCGCTTACTTTTGGGGTAGCTCCCCATGGCATGTATAAACGGATAAATTAACTGGTGAAACAAATTTTTGGTAATTAAAACTGGACAACTAGTGAACTCGCTCAACATTATTGTTGACACCTTACTGCATGCTTTGCAGGTAACCAGTGACTCAGGAGCTTGCTGCTTGGGGATGTGTAGTGCTCGTCTACCCCTGTGTTGGGTGTTAAATAAACATGAACTACGAACCTCGTTTAAAACTGTTTTGCTTATGCTTCCGCTACTTACTACTATTTAGACTTAAAACTTTAAGCTTTGATCATGATATTTGCTAATCGTATGGTTAGTAAGTATTACTATGGTTATTAATTCAATTAAACAATATAATTGGTGGCTGGATCCTGGTCAGTCACGCCCTCAAGCGGATGAGGCTTCGCAGGTGGAATTTGGGGGTGTGACAGATTGGTATCAGAGCCATTGGTTATAGTGAACTTGGTTTTAAAAAGGGGAAAAATCTTTTTGAGAAAAACCAGACTATAACCCGTGACTCGTGACGGCACTACACTCCAAGTGCAAGACTCGACTTATCTGACCTCATAGCTCGGACCCATGTTTACTTGCTTGTTTGTCTCATGCTTTCTGCTCTGCTATACGTACTAGTTTGCCTAATTAGATAGATACGCCTCCCCCCTTCTATCTCATTCTCGCTATATTACGACATCACACTCATACTATGTTTTCTGGCTATGAAGACAATGAGTGGACGCGGACGAGGGAACGTCAACATGACTCAGGCTCAGTTCACTAACCTGATCAACACGGTGGCTGCAGCTTTCGCAGCTCACCCTGGAGGTAAGCTCGTTGTTTTAGGATGTTTAGATCCTACCGCCGCATCGTCCTTTTTACCTCTAAACCCATTTCGCTTCACTCCTCACAACAGGTTAGCATGCGCCTGTGCAACCACGTGTTTGTACTTTCAAGACCTTCATGGATTACAAGCCTCTTCCTTTCAATGGCACTGAGGGTGCCATAGGGCTTCTGCACTGGATCGAGAAGGTGGAAGCTGTCTTTGCTGTCTGCGAATGTCCCCCTGCTAATTGGGTGAAGTTTGCTACTGGTACTCTTGAGGGTAGTGCGCTTTCGTGGTGGAAGGCGCAAATTCAATTGCTTGGTTTGGAGACTGCTAATGCTACTGCATGGGAAGATTTCAAGGATATGATCAAGGAAGAGTATTGTCACAGGGATGACATCCACAAACTCGAGGACGAGTACTATGGCCTCAGGATGGTTGGGTCAGAGATTGAGACCTACACCAAGCTGTCCAACGACTATGCTGCACTTTGCCCAAACATGTCCCGACCCATGTATCGAAGGATCGAATTGTACATCAAAGGCTTGGTCCCTGAAATCCGGAGCCATGTAACCTCGGCCAACCTCAATACCATACAGCCCGTGGTTCGTCTTGCCCACAAACTCACCAACCAGGCTGTGGAAGAGGGTAAGTTGCCCAAGAGGATCAGTGTTACGGAAGGAACTTCTAGTGACGGCAAACGAAAGTGGGATGGAAATCAGGGCAAGGATACTAACTCTACTCAGGCCCCAGCCCAGCAAAGGAAAACTGAAAACAACAAAGGCCCTCAGCAACAGGGTGGCTATCGGGGAAGCTACCCTAAGTGCAACAAGTGTAACAGACACCACAATGGGGCATGTAACAAAGGTTAGTGCCAGCGATGCAACAAGATGGGGCATGAAGCCAAGGATTGTAGAAGTCAGTTCCCGGCAAGGCAGAATCAGCAACAACCCAACAGCAACAGCAGCAGGGAAACAACCGCGGATGTTTTAAATGTGGGGCAACAGGGCACATGCGAAAGGATTGCCCTGAACTGAATCAGAATCGCAACAACAACCAGGGAGCTGGGAACAATGAACAAAACAACAACGCTGGGAATGGTGCAAGGGGAAGAGCTTTTGTGATTGGAGCTAGAGAAGCAAGGAATGACCCCAACGTCGTGGCGGGTAAGTTCCTACTTGATGATCATTATGTTTCTGTGTTATTTGATTCTGGAGCCGATGCTAGTTATGTGTCCCTACGTATTAGTAAGAAGCATAAGCACCCACCTGCATTATTAAGTTCTAAGCACATCGTTGAGATAGCCAATGGTAGAAACATCGAGGCCTCGCACGTGATCCACGACTGCAAACTAGAATTGTCTGGTCAGACGTTTAGTATCGACCTTTTTCCTGTCAAACTTGGAAGCTTCGACGTCGTCATCGGCATGGATTGGTTATCCAAACATCGCGCTGAGATCCTCTGTCAAGAGAAAGCGGTTCGTATTCCTCGCCGTTCTGGCAAACCCCTCATCGTCCAAGGTAACAAAGGCGGAGAAGTCACAGGCATTATCTCGCTTCTAAAAGCCCAGAAGTGTTTACAAAAAGGGCACACCGCTATCTTAGCACTTGTCACTGACACTCACGAAAAGGAAAAGAGGATTGAAAATTTTCCAGTAGTACGTGACTACCCCGAGGTATTTCCTGAGGAACTACCTGGACTCCCTCCCCACCGTCAGGTCGAATTCCAAATTGAGTTAGCTCCCGGAGCAGCGCCTATAGCTCGTGCGCCTTATCGACTAGCCCCTGCAGAACTGAAGGAACTCTCTACGCAATTACAAGAACTGTTAGACAAAGGATTTATCCGTCCAAGTTCGTCGCCCTGGGGAGCGCCAGCACTCTTTGTCATGAAGAAGGATGGCACATTCCGAATGTGCATCGACTATCGTGAGTTGAACAAAGTTACCATCAAGAATCTTACCCTCTCCCGCGCATCGACGGCCTGTTCGATCAGTTGCAAGGATCGAGCTACTATTCTAAGATTGACCTGCGATCAGGCTATCATCAGCTGAGAGTTCGTAATGAAGACATCTCCAAGACTGCGTTCAGGACTCGTTACGGTCATTACGAGTTCCTCGTCATGCCTTTCGGAATGACTAACGCGCCTGCGGTTTTTATGGACCTCATGAACCGGGTGTGCAAGCCTTACCTCGACAAATTCGTGATTGTGTTTATCGACGACATCCTGATCTACTCGAAAAGTCAAGAAGAGCATGAACAGCACCTGCGCCTTATTCTAGAACTCCTTCGCAATGAGCAACTATACGCCAAGTTCTCGAAATGCGACTTCTGGCTTCGAGACGTCCATTTCCTTGGGCACGTGGTCAATAAGGATGGAATTCACGTCGACCCAGCTAAGATCAATTCTATAAAGAATTGGCCTACCCCTAAGACTCCAACCGAAGTTCGCCAATTCTTGGGATTGGCAGGATACTACCGCAGATTCATCAAGGGATTCTCAAAGATTGCTCAACCCCTCACAACTCTCACTCAGAAAGGTATTGCTTACAAGTGGAAAGAAGCCCAGGAATCGGCTTTTCAAAGGCTAAAGGATAACCTTTGTAGTGCTCCTATCCTCTCGTTACCTGAAGGTACTAACGACTTTGTGGTTTACTGCGACGCGTCTATCCATGGACTCGGTTGCGTGTTAATGCAACGTGAGAAAGTCATTGCTTACGCTTCTCGACAACTTAAGACACACGGAAGAAACTACACTACGCACGACTTGGAACTGGGAGCAGTGATTTTTGCTCTTAAGATATGGAGACATTACCTGTACGGTACCAAGTGCACTATTTACACCGATCACAGGAGTCTCGAACATATCTTTAGGCAAAAAGAATTGAATATGCGACAGCGTCGATGGGTCGAACTCTTGAATGATTATGAATGCGCCATCAAGTACCATCCGGGCAAAGCCAATGTCGTGGCAGACGCCCTTAGCCGAAAGGACACTACACCAAAGCGCGTGCGAGCATTGCAACTTACTATCCAGTCTAGCCTCCCTACTCAGATTCGAAATGCTCAAGTTGAAGCGTTGAAACCGGAAAACATCAGGGCTGAGTCCCTGCGAGGATCGAGACAGCGACTAGAACAGAAAGAAGATGGCGCTTACTATGTAACAGGGCGCATTTGGGTTCCACTCTATGGAGATTTACGTGAACTCGTGATGGACGAAGCCCATAAGTCCCGTTACTCAGTACATCCTGGCTCGGATAAGATGTACCATGACTTAAGGACTACATATTGGTGGCCTGGTATGAAAGCTCACATAGCAACATATGTCAGCAAATGTTTGACTTGCGCAAGAGTCAAGACAGAGTACCAGAAACCAGCAGGCCTACTCCAACAACCAGAAATCCCGAAATGGAAATGGGAGCAAATTTCCATGGATTTTGTTACAGGGCTACCTAGGTCTCAACGCGGAAATGACACTATTTGGGTAATAGTAGATCGATTGACCAAGTCCGCACACTTTTTGGCTATTAAGGAGACAGACAAGTTTTCTACCTTGGCGGAGGTTTACTTAAAGGAAGTAGTTTCGAGGCACGGGGTGCCAGCCTCCATTATTTCCGACCGAGATGCTCGTTTTACTCGGATTTGTGGCAAGCTATGCACAAATCCTTTGGCTCGCGTTTGGACATGAGCACCGCTTATCACCTGCAAACGGATGGGCAGTCTGAACGCACCATCCAAACCCTGGAAGACATGCTTAGGGCATGTGTGATCGATTTTGGCAAGAATTGGGAGAAGCATCTACCGCTAGTGGAATTCTCCTACAATAACAGCTACCACACTAGCATTCAGGCAGCACCTTTTGAGGCATTGTACGGTCGTAAATGCCGATCACCTCTCTGCTGGGCGGAAGTTGGCGATAGCCAAATCACAGGCCCAGAACTAGTGGTAGACACAACGGAAAAGATTGCCTAGATCAGACAACGCATGGCGGCAGCTCGTGACCGCCAGAAAAGTTACGCTGATAAGCGTAGGAAACCACTGGAATTCCAGGTCGGTGACCAGGTTCTACTTAAAGTCTCACCCTGGAAGGGTGTGGTTCGCTTTGGTAAAAGGGGCAAGCTCAATCCGCGATATATCGGACCATTCGAAATTACCGAGAGAATCGGTAAGGTTGCGTATAGATTGAATCTGCCTGAAGAACTGAGTGCGGTACACAACGTGTTTCACGTATCTAATCTGAAGAAGTGTCTGTCAAATGAAACGCTCGTAATTCCTTTCAAGGAACTAACTATTGATGAAAATCTACACTTTACTGAGGAACCGATTGAGATCACGGATCGAGAGATCAAAACCCTCAAACGTAGCCAAATACCCCTCGTACGAGTCCGTTGGAACTCGCGACGTGGCCCAGAGTTCACCTGGGAGCCGGAAGACCAGATGAAGTGCAAGTATCCCCAGTTGTTCCCAAACGAAAACCCCAGCACTGAAGCTACAACCGAATTTCGGGACAAAATTCCAAACTAACGAGGGGATGATGTGACACCCCGTTGAAACGTTCTCATTTACACTAGCTTGTCAGTGGTTGCCTTAACTTTCGGGACGAAAGTTCTTAAAACTCGGGGATAATGTGACACTCTAGGTTTTCCCGAGCTTTTATCTTGTAATACCATTGTGTGTATATACGTTATTAAATGAAAACTAAGGATTATCTGTTTTATTATGTGTTGTAGGTATGTATGATATATATATATACTTATGTATAAAGTGAGCCGAGACCAGCGAACCCGACTCGAGACCACCCGGTCTCGAGTAAACAGTAGACACTTGGGCCGGTTGGGCTATACAACCGAGAAGCCCAATTCGGAAACCCCTAACCCACTCGAGACGGGTATAAAACTCTTGGACTTAGCCACTATTTCCATTTTTGACAACAACCTTTGTGCATCAAACCTCTCCTCTCATTCTCTCTCACTAAAACCCTAAACCCTAACACAATCATCCTCCTCTCCTCCTCTCTTAGACTCAACCGGAAACATCAAGGCTCTCGGATCAAGCTCGGAATCGTCACTCGGAAGTTGATTCTTTGATCCTTCATACCCTCAACATCAACCGGTTAGTATATTTAGGTGTTTGCTATGATTCTTGAGTATTGATGATAAGTGTTTGCCATGTTTTTAGCTAGAAATGTCACTAATGATGATGATGAACATGTTTTAGCTAGTTAGAAGTCGAACCATGTGTTGTTGCTATCGATAATCTTTTGACCAAATGATATGCATGATTGTTGAATAGATTAGGATAGGTTCAAAGAATGTGCACATATATGTTCTTGAAGAGAAGAATGAGATATTACATGTTATCACTTATTGTTATGCTTTTAAGATCATTTTGGTAATGACTTGATTTAATATGATATGAACATACAATGAACTATTTGAATATGGCATGAATACTTGAATATGTGAAGAACATGTTGAATATGATATGAATATTTCAAATTACCATGTTTGATCCGTTTTGTTTGGAAATCAGACAAGAAAACATGTTTGTGCATTGTGGTTGGATAGTACACAATATCATGAAAATGCATTTCTATTGGATAGTACATGTTGACAGGTTCTAGAAGGATTTCTGTGCACGTAACTGTGGTTGCGAGTCGAGACCCTTGGTTGCGACTCGAGACCATCCCATGACAACTCGAGACGGACTTCAGGGACTCGAGACCGGCAAGGTCTCGACTTGAGACTTCATGATCTGGACTCGAGACTGGCTCGAGACCTCTGAGGTTGCGACTCCTGACCAGCACCACTCGAGACCAAAACGTGATCACTCGAGATCTCTTGGTTGCGACTCGAGACCGCGTGTCCTCGAGTCGAGACCGCCTTGTCTCGACTGGGCTGCCTACTATGGTTATTGGGCCATAGCATGTTTAATTGGGCTACCTGTTTGACTGGACTATGTGTTGCTGAATTCTGTATGACTGTGCAAATGTTAGGGCCGGCCCAATAACCCAATTTATAACTGTATGTATCCTGTGTGTTTATTTCGTGTATCATACGTGAATACTTGTACCCCAACTTGACCTATATTGGTAACCATGCTAGTACGTGGTGACCAACGTGATTGACCGAGTAAATAATCTACCGAGCAACCCAAGGTGAGTTCACAACTTAAAGCATGCGTTCCCGGTGGTTTGGGAAACGAAACTAAAAACAACACTATCCCCTTATGAGGGATACAACTTACTTTTCTTCCCTTGTTATTGGGAACCTTTAGTTAATTACTGTTTATACGGATTGCAACAAACAGCACTAAACGAAACTCTATCACTCAAATCCCTACTACATAATACCGATTAGTCGTCGGGGCCAGGCGAACGGGTTATTTGTTGATAGCGCTATTTAGGTTTTACCAGCCTCACACCGTGCCCGTGTATGGGATCGGGCGTGAACTAATGGACTCAGGCATCCGTCAATGATGATAGAACATTGACATCGGGGCATTCTGCGGAAACGCAACGGTTACCTAGTGTTCGGTATTGGAAAAACAGTTTAGTCGCTTACTTTTGGGGTAGCTCCCCATGGCATGTATAAACGGATAAATTAACTGGTGAAACAAGTTTTTGGTAATTAAAACTGGACAACTAGTGAACTCGCTCAACATTATTGTTGACACCTTACTGCATGCTTTGCAGGTAAACAGTGACTCAGGAGCTTGCTGCTTGGGGATGTGTAGTGCTCGTCTACCCCTGTGTTGGGTGTTAAATAAACATGAACTACGAACCTCGTTTAAAACTGTTTTGCTTATGCTTCCGCTACTTACTACTATTTAGACTTAAAACTTTAAGCTTTGATCATGATATTTGCTAATCGTATGGTTAGTAAGTATTACTATGGTTATTAATTCAATTAAACAATATAATTGGTGGCTGGATCCTGGTCAGTCACGCCCTCAAGCGGATGAGGCTCCGCAGGTGGAATTTGGGGGTGTGACACAATCAGACAACGAGGTGGTGAATGGTACGTTCTTTGTTAATAATCAACCTGCGTCTGTTCTTTTTGATTCAGGGGCCGATAAGAGTTTTGTGTCATTATCTTTTGAGCCCTTGCTTCGCGTGTCTAGAACGAAACTAGGTAAGCCTTTGACTGTTGAAGTTGCGAGTGGTGAACCCATTGTTCTTGATTCTGTTCTTCACAACTGCCAGTTGAACCTTAACGACCATCTGTTTCCTATTGACCTCACGCCTATGCAACTTGGAAGCTTCGACATTATTGTGGGTATGGATTGGTTAGCCAAGCATCGCGCAGAGGTAGTGTGTTTTGAGAAGATCGTTCGTGTGCCGCTTTCATCAGGTGAGATACTATAGGTTCGTGGTGAAAAACCTGCTAGTAGCCTCAAGCTTATGTCTTGTTTTCAAGCTCGGAAGTATCTGCGAAAGAACTATGTGGCCTTCTTGGCACATGTTACAGCAGATATAGACCAAGGTAAGTCTATGCAAGATATTCCTGTTGTTCGGGATTATCCGGAGTTGTTTCCTGAAGAGTTGCCTGGTCTACCTCCAGCACGCCAAGTCGAGTTCCGTATTGATCTTGTACCTGGTGCAAATCCTATCGCCAGAGCTCCATATCGTCTTGCACCGTCTGAGATGCAAGAGTTGTCTAAGCGGCTTAAGGAGCTTTCTGACAAAGGTTTTATCCGTCCTAGCTTTTCACCTTGGGGTGCTCCTGTTCTTTTTGTCAAGAAGAAGGATGGATCCTTCAGAATGTGTATCGATTATCGTGAGCTGAATAAGCTTACCATCAAGAATCGATATCCCCTACCTCGCATTGATGATCTCTTTGACCAGTTACAGGGTGCTACTTGCTTTTCGAAGATCGACCTTCGTTCTGGGTATCATCAACTTCGTGTGCATGAAGAGGATATTCCCAAAACAGCATTCCGCACTCGTTATGGGCATTATGAGTTCACAGTCATGCCATTCGGTTTGACCAATGCTCCTGCTGTTTTCATGGACTTGATGAATAGGGTCTGCAAGCCTTATTTGGATAAGTTCATCATCGTTTTTATTGATGACATCTTGATTTATTCTAAGACGCAAGCTGATCACGAGCAACATCTTCGTCTTACTCTAGAACTCCTAAAGAAAGAGCAACTTTTTGCCAAGTTCTCCAAGTGTGAATTTTGGCTTAAGGAAGTTCAATTTTTGGGGCATATTGTCAACGAACAAGGTATTCATGTAGATCCCTCCAAGATCAGTGTGATTAAGGATTGGGATACGCCTACTACTCCTACTGAGGTTCGTTCTTTTCTTGGTCTTGCGGGTTATTACCGCCGCTTCATCGAGAACTTCTCAAAGATTGCAGTTCCTCTAACTGCTCTAACTCAGAAGAACAAACCCTTTGAATGGGGTTCTAAGCAAGAAGAAGCGTTTCAGACCTTGAAACAGAAGCTTTGTGATGCACCTATTCTAACTTTGCCTGAGGGCAATGATGACTTTGTCGTCTACTGTGATGCATCGAAATTGGGTCTTGGCTGTGTTCTGATGCAAAGGAACGAAGTCATAGCCTATGCATCAAGGCAATTGAAGGTACATGAGAGAAACTACACCACTCATGATCTTGAGTTGGGTGCAGTTGTCTTCGCTCTCAAAATCTGGAGACATTATTAGTATGGTACAAAATGTGTGGTTTTCACTGACCACAAAAGTCTCCAGCATATCTTCAACCAGAAGGAACTCAACATGAGGCAAAGACGTTGGGTCGAACTCCTAAACGACTATGATTGCGAAATTCGCTACCATCCTGGTAAAGCGAATATCGTGGCTGACGCATTAAGTCGTAAGGAACGTACTGTGCTTCATTGTGTTCGTGTTCAATCTGCTATTCAAGCACGATCTGATATTGTCACACCCCCAAAATCCACCCGCGGAATACCACCGCTTGGGAGCGTGACTGACCAGGATCAAGCCATCAATCATATCAAACATAGCATTTAATAATAATAAAAGTAATTAACGTAAGTCACCATGACATGATTGATGTTTCAAAACCAAATACTGTTTTAAGTAGCGGAAGCATAGTAAAGTAAATTCAAAACGAGTCATGAGTTCGACATCATTAACGATCCATCTGCCCACAACGACCTGCTCTTCCCTGTGCAAGCTCCAAGTATACCTAGGGTCCTGCAAGGCATGCAGCAAATAATCAACAAACTAGTTGAGCGAGTTCACAGAAAGTAAGTTCATAGTGTAATGCATAAGTATAGCTAGTGGGGGCTTCCCATACTAGTGTGTAATAAGGGTGGGGGCTTCCCATGTTCATCCTGGTTAATGAGGGCTTCTCATTAACGGTACTTACTAGACTAACTTCCGACCATGTGTTCTTCTTTACCGAGAACAGGAAAACGTACAGGGTCACGTAGGCTTTACGTGACGTGCCCTTCCCCGAGGACAGTGGTACGCGTGGGGGCTACGTAGGCTTTACGCAGCGTGGCCTTCCGACCTGGAAGCCAGTAGATGGTATTGGGTTACGTAGGCTTTACGTAACGTGTCCTCCCGACCCGGGAGACATATGGCAAGTATACTGGGTTACGTAGGCTTTACGTAACGTGTCCTGACTAACCTGAGGACGATGGTCTATAGTCTGGTATATGCGTAAGTACGAGTAATCATTCCATATCCAACATATCCAACCCAATTCCCAACCCGGGAATCCCATGCCTTGGCTGTGTGAACTCACATTGGTTTGCTCGGCAGATACACAGAAAGTACAAGTAGCAAGTAAATGATCACTCACGTCCTATCATGGTTATTATACGAGTCAGGTTCGTATATAGCACGTATATAGTAATCACGTATAGTCATGGCAAACATGTACGCACGTAAACAGATAAGACATAGCATGTGAGGATCCAATTGTTCTAAGTCCATTCATACCCGGCCCAATGACATAAGCAGCCCAATAACAAAACAATCCAGATTCTCAATCGGCCCAAATAGCAAACACATACAAGTCCATTAATAAACAGTCCACAATTCAAATCGTTGGGCTCAATAGATTGGGCCCGTGACAGTGAAGGCCCAACAGTGTGCGTGTAAAGGGTGGTCTCGAGTCGCAACGGAGATCTCGAGTCGCAACCGGAGATTACGAGTCGCAACAGCTGGTTGCGAGTCGCAACGGTGATCTCGGTTCATCATGGCCTGGTTACGACTGATCATGTGCTGGTTACGAGTCGCAACGGGACTCGCAACCGTGGTTTCGGCTGGTTCTGTTGTGGTTTCGAGTCGTGACCACGAGGTTTCGACTCGCAATCTGAGTCGCAACCGTGTGCCGTGTGTGTGTAACCGGTTTCCATAAATCCTGCATTGACTTATCCGTGATTTCAGCTAACAGTTTGGTCAGTTTCGGTAACCAGATCAATTAACATAATTTCAACCATTCATTAGCATAATATTGATCAAACATAACAATTGCAACACAAATTCATAAGAACCCTAACAAAATATGAACCACCAACTTATCGATTTGCATAAACAAGCATCCGGTTAACAACAATAACCTATACACAAACTAATCAATCAAGTTAACCATTCGTATTGCATGACATATCAGCCGATTACTACTAGCTTCTACCGATTCATATAAGCATGTAATCACTACATATCATCACTCGGTTTTTACATAACAAGAACAATCCGATTTGTGTGTGAACATTTACCATATATGAGTGTCGATTTCATGATAAGAACATGCATCATCACATTAGCAAACTCAATCATACAAGAACCCTATATCATCATCATCATGGCAGTTATAACAAGTATCAACATATCGATCATAATAAACTTAACACTAACCGATTGAATCTAACAAGGAGAGTGTGATCCGATCGAGATGATGGTCCTGCCGTCGAGTTCCAAGCAAGCCGAGAGGGAGAGAGCAAAGCTTCTAGGGTTTGTGTGTGTGTTTGTGATTTTGCAAAAGTGGTAAAACAACACCCCTAAACTCGGTTTTGTGTTGCGAGTGGGGAGTGGGCCGAGCCCACTCGGTTGTCTAATGGTCCGCGTACAAGGTGTGGCCCAAAGGGCTTTGTGTGGCCGGTTTGTGTAGTTTGGGCTCGTGCAACGCATAACATTCATACACACACAACACACGTAAACAAATATTCATTTAAAATCATATAATTCAGCACGTGACGTTACATCAAAGCAAGTCTAAAGTTCGAGTTGTCACATTATCCCCAACTAATTGGAAATTTCGTCCCGAAATTTGGTATGCACTCACTGAGGAAGCTAGGTAAACTGTACTGTTCACTGATTTTCCTGGGGTGTCACATCCTCCCCCCGTTGATCTGGAATTTCGTCCCGAAATTCCGAAGTAGTAGCTTCAGCCTCAGTAGTGGTTGCCTTGTTCCCGAATAACTGGGGGTACTTTTCTGTCATCCTGTCTTCGCGTTCCCAGGTGTACTCTGGGCCACGTGTGGAGTTCCAACGAACTCGGACAAGAGGGATTCTCTTGTGTTTGAGGACCTTCACATCCCGGTCCGTGATTTCAACTGGTTCCTCGACGAACTGCAACCGCTCGTCGATAGTGAGTTCCTTAAAAGGAATGATGAGTGTTTCGTCTGATAGGCACTTCTTTAAGTTCGATACATGAAAGACATTGTGAACTGCCCCGAGTTCAGCTGGTAGTTTCAACTTGTAGGCTACCTTGCCAATCTTTTCTATGATTTCGAATGGTCCGACGTACCGCGGATTCAGTTTGCCCCGTTTGCCAAAACGAACCACACCCTTCCAGGGTGAAACTTTCAACAAAACCCGGTCCCCGACCTCGAATTCCAATGGCTTTCTACGCTTGTCCGCGTAGGCTTTCTGACGGTCGCGTGCTGCCGCCATGCGTTGTCGTATCTGTGCAATCTTTTCTGTGGCGTCCACTACAATCTCTGGACCCGTAATCTGACTATCTCCCACCTCTGCCCAACAGAGAGGTGACCGGCATTTACGCCCGTACAATGCCTCGAATGGAGCGGCTTGAATGCTGGTATGGTAACTGTTATTGTAAGAAAACTCCACCAAAGGGAGATGCTTTTCCCAGCCGTTGCCGAAATCAATAACGCATGCCCGAAGCATGTCTTCGAGAGTTTGGATCGTACGCTCAGACTGCCCATCCGTCTGAGGGTGGTATGCTGTGCTCATGTCTAATCGTGAGCCGAAAGATTTATGCATTGCTTGCCAAAGTTCTGACGTGAATCGTGCATCGCGATCCGAAATGATAGATGTGGGCACCCCGTGCCTCGAGACAACTTCTTTAAGATATACGTCTGCGAGAGTGGAGAATTTATCCGTTTCCTTAATCGGCAGGAAGTGTGCAGACTTGGTGAGTCGATCAACTATGACCCATATCGTATCGTTCCCACGCTGGGATCTAGGTAGGCCTGTAACGAAATCCATGGAAATTTCTTCCCATTTCCACTGAGGTATCTTAGGCTGCTGAAGTAGGCCAGCTGGTTTCTGATATTCGACCTTGACTCTCGCACAGGTCAAGCACTTTCCAACGTACGTAGCAATGTGGGCCTTCATACCAGGCCACCAATAAGTAGTGCTGATATCGTGGTACATTTTATCCGACCCTGGATGTACCGAATAGCGAGACTTGTGAGCTTCATCCATTACAAGTTCGCGTAAACCGCCATAGAGAGGGACCCAAATCCGGCCCGTTACATAGTAGGCGCCGTCTGCCTTCTGTTCCATTTGCTGTCGTGAGCCGCGTAAGGCTTCAGCCTTGACGTTTTCGGGCTTCAGTGCTTCTATCTGGGCAGCTCGTATCTGAGCAGGAAGGCTAGACTGAATCGTAAGCTGTAGCGCTCGCACGCGCTTTGGTAAGGTGTCCTTTCGACTAAGGGCATCAGCCACAACATTGGCTTTGCCTGGATGATACTTGATAGCGCATTCGTAGTCGTTAAGTAACTCGACCCATCGTCGTTGACGCATGTTCAAATCCTTCTGCTTAAGAATATGCTCGAGACTCCTGTGATCGGTGTAAATCGTGCACCTGGTACCGTACAGGTAGTGTCGCCATATCTTAAGCGCAAAAACAACAGCTCCCAGCTCTAAATCGTGCGTCGTGTAGTTGCGTTCATGAATCTTGAGTTGACGAGAGGCGTAAGCGATAACCTTGTCGCGCTGCATTAACACACATCCCAATCCCCGAATGGATGCATCACAATAAACCACAAAGTCATCCGTGCCCTCTGGCAATGAGAGGATAGGTGCACTGCAAAGTCTATCCTTTAGGTGCTGAAAAGCAGTCTCCTGGGGCTCTCCCCAGCGATAGGTAACACCCTTCTGTGTCAGTAACGTAAGCGGCTGAGCAATCTTCGAGAAATCCCTGATAAACCGTCTGTAGTAACCTGCCAGACCCAAGAATTGGCGTATTTCTGTCGGTGTACGCGGTGCAGGCCAGTTCCTGATCGAATCTACCTTGGATGGATCGACATGGATCCCATCCTTGTTCACCACGTGGCCTAGAAAGTGGACTTCACGAAGCCAGAAGTCGCATTTAGAAAACTTAGCGTACAGCTGTTCCTTCCGAAGGAGTTCCAAAATTAGGCGAAGATGCTGCTCGTGCTCCTCCTGACTCTTGGAGTAAATCAGGATGTCGTCGATGAACACAATGACGAACTTGTCGAGATAGGGTTTGCACACCCTGTTCATAAGATCCATAAATACCGCAGGCGCGTTCGTTAACCCGAATGGCATGACGAGAAACTCGTAGTGACCGTAACGAGTCCTGAATGCAGTCTTGGAGACGTCCTCATCCCGGACTCTCAGCTGATGATAACCAGACCTCAAGTCTATCTTCGAGTAGTAGCACGACCCTTGCAACTGGTCGAATAAGTCGTCTATGCGTGGAAGAGGATAACGGTTCTTCACCGTCACCTTGTTGAGTTCACGGTAGTCGATGCACATCCTGAACGTACCGTCTTTCTTTTTCACGAAAAGCACTGGAGCTCCCCAAGGCGAAGAGCTTGGTCGAATGAAACCCTTTTCCAAGAGCTCTTGCAATTGCTTTGACAATTCCTCCAATTCTGATGGAGCCAGACGATATGGTGCGCGAGCTATGGGTGCTGCTCCTGGAGCGAGCTCGATCTGAAATTCAACCTGACGATGAGGCGGTAAGCCTGGTAAGTCTTCAGGAAACACCTGAGGGTAATCACGTACAACTGGAATGTCTTCCAATTTCTTTTCCTTTGCTGAGGCGTCTGTAACAAGAGCCAAAATGGCTGTGTGACCCTTACGTAAGCATTTCTGAGCCTTCAAGAAAGAGATGATGCCAACCACAGCACCACTCTTGTCGCCTTGAACTTCTAGAGGTTCCTGACCCGAACGAGGAATGCGAATAACCTTTTCGCTGCATAAGATTTCGGCCTGGTGTTGGGAAAGCCAATCCATCCCAATCACGACGTCGAAGCTACCCAAAACTATGGGAATGAGATCAATAGAGAAGGCTTGACCAGCTAGGATAAGATTACAACCCTGAACTACGTGCGTGGCTTCTAGACTTTTACCGTTAGCTAACTCTACTACATGTTTGGTGGGTAAAAGTGTTGGTGCACGTTTTAGCAGTTGACACATTTTCACAGACATATAGCTTGTATCCGCACCCGAATCAAATAAAACAGTAACGTAAATATTGTCGAGGAGAAACTTACCCATGACAACGTTGGGATCGTTCACTGCGTCACCTCGACCTAGCACGAATGCACGACCACGAGCTTCATTGCCGTTGTTGTTGTTGTTCCCGCCGTTGTTATTCCCATTGCCCTGGTTATTGTTGTTGCGATTCTGGTTCAACTGAGGGCAATCGCGTTTGAAGTGACCTTCAGCCCCACACTGGAAACATCCTCGGTTCCCACGCTGTGGCTGCTGCTGCTGCTGCTGGTTTTGTGGAGCTGGTTGCTGAGGCTGCTGATTCTGATTCGCAGGACGAGGGCTCCTGCAGTCTTTGGCCTCGTGCCCCATCTTAAGACACCTTTGACAGCGACCCTTGTTACATGGGCTGTGGTGATGCCTGTTGCAGTTGTGACACCTGGGTTGACTACCCTGATATCTCCTCTGTCTGTGACCACCAGAGGATTGCTGACTGGGACTCTGATAGTGATCGATCTTCTGCTGCTGAGATTGTGGCTGAACAGATGCCGAACCTTTGCTGGAATCCCCATCCCATTTCCTTTTACTGTCACCAGACGTAGCAGGAGTAACTGAGGTGGTGACATTAGCAGTAGCATTAACACGCTTGGGCAATCTATTCTGTTCCACTGCCTGATCGGTGATACGGTGAGCGAGACGCTGTATTTCCTGAATGTTTTCGAGATTAGCCGACGTCACGTGGCTCTGAATTTCTGGCGCCAATCCCTTGAGATACAACTCAATGCGCTTGTATGGAGGGTCCACCATAGTTGGACACAGAACGGCCAGCTCATTGGACCGTTTGGTATACGCTTCGATTTCCGATCCAACCATTTTCAAGTTATAAAGCTCATCTTCCAGCTTGTGTATGTCTTCCCGCGTGCAATACTCACGCTTGATGAGTTCCTTAAAGTCGTTCCATGGGGTGGCGTTAGCAGCTGCCAACCCTAAAATCTGCACTTGTGCGTTCCACCAAGTGAGCGCAATCCCTTCAAGTGTGCCAGTGGCGAACTTCACCCTGCGAGCCTCAGGGCATTCGCACATTTCGAAAACCGACTCGAGCTTTTCAAACCAGTGGAGGAGTCCAACTGCTCCCTCTGTGCCACTAAACGAGCTAGGACGACATTCCATGAAGTTCTTGAAGGTGCACCCAGGCTGCTGCTGAGCGGGTTGACCTGCTTGGGCGGCTGCAACTGCCGCAGCAATGAGAGCCTCTAGCTGGGCTTGAGTCATGTTAATTCGTGCGGCCATTGATCTTCATAGTAACAAGTAGCATACATAAGAATGGTTCGCGAGTAGGGCGATGACAGAAAAGCGTAGGCATATAGGTGTTCTCATGAAATCAAAGCATGTGTATCTAAGCGTAATGCGAGCAAAGTTCTAAGCAGTTCTAGCAAACAGGCAATAAACATAAACCTTATTACCTAGGATGTCGAGTCTTGCACGTGGAGCGAAGCGTCGTTGTGGATCGTTGAGAGCACTGTACTGGTTATAGTCCGGTTTTAATAAAACGTTTTCCCCATATTAAAACCAAGTTCTCTATAACCAATGGCTCTGATACCAATCTGTCACACCCCCAAAATCCACCCGCGGAATACCACCGCTTGGGAGCGTGACTGACCAGGATCAAGCCATCAATCATATCAAACATAGCATTTAATAATAATAAAAGTAATTAACGTAAGTCACCATGACATGATTGATGTTTCAAAACCAAATACTGTTTTAAGTAGCGGAAGCATAGTAAAGTAAATTCAAAACGAGTCATGAGTTCGACATCATTAACGATCCATCTGCCCACAACGACCTGCTCTTCCCTGTGCAAGCTCCAAGTATACCTAGGGTCCTGCAAGGCATGCAGCAAATAATCAACAAACTAGTTGAGCGAGTTCACAGAAAGTAAGTTCATAGTGTAATGCATAAGTATAGCTAGTGGGGGCTTCCCATACTAGTGTGTAATAAGGGTGGGGGCTTCCCATGTTCATCCTGGTTAATGAGGGCTTCTCATTAACGGTACTTACTAGACTAACTTCCGACCATGTGTTCTTCTTTACCGAGAACAGGAAAACGTACAGGGTCACGTAGGCTTTACGTGACGTGCCCTTCCCCGAGGACAGTGGTACGCGTGGGGGCTACGTAGGCTTTACGCAGCGTGGCCTTCCGACCTGGAAGCCAGTAGATGGTATTGGGTTACGTAGGCTTTACGTAACGTGTCCTCCCGACCCGGGAGACATATGGCAAGTATACTGGGTTACGTAGGCTTTACGTAACGTGTCCTGACTAACCTGAGGACGATGGTCTATAGTCTGGTATATGCGTAAGTACGAGTAATCATTCCATATCCAACATATCCAACCCAATTCCCAACCCGGGAATCCCATGCCTTGGCTGTGTGAACTCACATTGGTTTGCTCGGCAGATACACAGAAAGTACAAGTAGCAAGTAAATGATCACTCACGTCCTATCATGGTTATTATACGAGTCAGGTTCGTATATAGCACGTATATAGTAATCACGTATAGTCATGGCAAACATGTACGCACGTAAACAGATAAGACATAGCATGTGAGGATCCAATTGTTCTAAGTCCATTCATACCCGGCCCAATGACATAAGCAGCCCAATAACAAAACAATCCAGATTCTCAATCGGCCCAAATAGCAAACACATACAAGTCCATTAATAAACAGTCCACAATTCAAATCGTTGGGCTCAATAGATTGGGCCCGTGACAGTGAAGGCCCAACAGTGTGCGTGTAAAGGGTGGTCTCGAGTCGCAACGGAGATCTCGAGTCGCAACCGGAGATTACGAGTCGCAACAGCTGGTTGCGAGTCGCAACGGTGATCTCGGTTCATCATGGCCTGGTTACGACTGATCATGTGCTGGTTACGAGTCGCAACGGGACTCGCAACCGTGGTTTCGGCTGGTTCTGTTGTGGTTTCGAGTCGTGACCACGAGGTTTCGACTCGCAATCTGAGTCGCAACCGTGTGCCGTGTGTGTGTAACCGGTTTCCATAAATCCTGCATTGACTTATCCGTGATTTCAGCTAACAGTTTGGTCAGTTTCGGTAACCAGATCAATTAACATAATTTCAACCATTCATTAGCATAATATTGATCAAACATAACAATTGCAACACAAATTCATAAGAACCCTAACAAAATATGAACCACCAACTTATCGATTTGCATAAACAAGCATCCGGTTAACAACAATAACCTATACACAAACTAATCAATCAAGTTAACCATTCGTATTGCATGACATATCAGCCGATTACTACTAGCTTCTACCGATTCATATAAGCATGTAATCACTACATATCATCACTCGGTTTTTACATAACAAGAACAATCCGATTTGTGTGTGAACATTTACCATATATGAGTGTCGATTTCATGATAAGAACATGCATCATCACATTAGCAAACTCAATCATACAAGAACCCTATATCATCATCATCATGGCAGTTATAACAAGTATCAACATATCGATCATAATAAACTTAACACTAACCGATTGAATCTAACAAGGAGAGTGTGATCCGATCGAGATGATGGTCCTGCCGTCGAGTTCCAAGCAAGCCGAGAGGGAGAGAGCAAAGCTTCTAGGGTTTGTGTGTGTGTTTGTGATTTTGCAAAAGTGGTAAAACAACACCCCTAAACTCGGTTTTGTGTTGCGAGTGGGGAGTGGGCCGAGCCCACTCGGTTGTCTAATGGTCCGCGTACAAGGTGTGGCCCAAAGGGCTTTGTGTGGCCGGTTTGTGTAGTTTGGGCTCGTGCAACGCATAACATTCATACACACACAACACACGTAAACAAATATTCATTTAAAATCATATAATTCAGCACGTGACGTTACATCAAAGCAAGTCTAAAGTTCGAGTTGTCACAGATATCCAAGCATGCATTTCTCAGGCTCAACATGCTAGTGTTTCACAAGACTTAATGGGTATGGAATTACCCTATCACATTAAGCCTGATCTTGTGCTGAAGGAAGATGGATCGTATTACTTCATGGACCGTTTGTGGGTCCCAAGCCAAGATGATCTTCGCACTCTGCTTATGGATGAGGCCCATAAGTCTCATTATTCTATTCATCCTGGCTCAGATAAAATGTATAAGGATCTTCGTACTCAGTATTGGTGGCCTGGTATGAAGAAAGACATTGCCTTGTACGTTTCAAAGTGCCTTACTTGTCTCAAGGTCAAGGCTGAACACCAACATCCTTATGGTCTTTTGGAGCAACCAGAGATCCCAGTTTGGAAATGGGAAAACATTGCCATGGATCTCGTTACCAAACTTCCGCGCACTAAGAAAGGTCACGATGCCATCTGGGTAGTTGTTGATCGTCTTACAAAGTCAGCGCATTTCCTGCCGATCCGTGAGAATCTATCTGCTGAAGATCTAGCCAAAATCTACGTGGATGAAATTGTATCTCGACATGGTGTTCCTTTGAACATTATTTCTGATAGGGATGCTCGCTTCTCTTCTCGATTTTGGAGAACCATGCAATCTGCTATGGGGACCCAACTCAATCTGAGCACAGCCTATCATCCACAAACAGATGGCCAAACTGAAAGAATAATCCAGACCTTGGAAGATATGCTTTGAGCTTGTGTGATCGATTTTGGTGGTAGTTGGGATTCACATCTTCCATTGATTGAATTCTCCTACAACAATAGTTATCACTCCAGCATCAACATGGCTCCTTTCGAGGCTCTCTATGGTCGAAAATGTCGTTCACCAGTCTGCTGGAATGAAATAGGTGAGGCTCAGCTTACTTGACCTGACCTCATTCTAAGGACAACTGACAAGGTTAAGAAAGTTCGTGATAACTTACAGGCAGCTCGATGCCGTCAAAAGAGTTACGCGGACCGACGACGCAAGCCCTTAGAATTCCAAGTCGGTGATCGTGTATTACTTAAGGTCTCACCTTGGAAAGGTGTGATCAGATTTGGAAAGAAAGGAAAACTTGCACCTAGATATGTTGGACCATTCAAGATCATCGAAAGAATCAGCAAGGTAGCCTACAGACTTGCATTACCTCCTAAACATGGAAATGTTCATCCTACTTTCCACGTATCCAATCTCAAAAAGTGTTTAGCTGATGACAACCTCCACATACCGCTTGACGAAATCCGTGTTGATAAAACACTACATTTTGTTGAGAAACCTGTGGAAATTATGGATCGTAAAGTCAAATGGCTTAAACGCAAGCGCATTCCGTTGGTTAAAGTTCGCTGGGAATCTAAACGTGGACCTGAGTTTACTTGGGAACGTGAAGATCAAATGAAGGCGAAGTATCCACATCTATTCTCACGAGTTTCCTCTAAACAAATTTCGGGACGAAATTTCCTCAAGTAGGGGAGACTGTGACATCTGTGCTTGTAATCATTGTAAACAGTTCAGTTATCAATGAAATAAAGTTATTTGATCCCTATGTTTGTTTGTTTATGTTTGATGTTTTTTCATGTTTTGACTTTTATTCGATTTCAAACTCTATATCGCTTTCTAGAGAATTATACGCAAACTGGTGCGAAAACGTAATCAGTTATACGCGACGAATACTCCGGAACATCAATTTATGCTTGACATACCTTAAATAACCTTTACATAACTTAGCAAGTACCACCAAGATGGGTCTCTTGCTATGCTTACTGTTGATTTTTCGAATGCTTTTAATTTGGTTGACAGGACAACGCTACTGTACGAGGTAAGGAAAAGATGTCCTTCTATTTCTACGTGGGTCGATTTTTTATATGGTCAACCAGCTAGATTATATGTGGGGGATGAGTATATTTGGTCTACTACTGGCGTTCAGCAGGGAGACCCCTTGGGGCCCCTCCTTTTTGCCCTTGTTCTACACCCCCTTGTTCACCGACTAAGGGATCGCTGCAAACTTCTATTTCACGCCTGGTACCTAGATGACGGAACGCTTATTGGAGATGCCACCCAAGTGGCTAATGCTTTAGATATCATCAGAGCTGAGGGTCCTTCCTTAGGGCTTCAACTTAATATAAAGAAAACTGAAGTTTTCTGGCCAACCTGCAATGGTGTAAAGGTTCAGGAGGGCTTATTCCCTCGGGGGATTGGGAGGCCGGTGCGGGGTGTGAAACTCCTGGGGGGTGCCGTTAGTCGTGATGCAGAGTTTATTAGTAGTATGGCTCTTAAAAGAGCGAACTGTGCAATCGAGCTGATGAGGTGCCTTAAACGCCTACGGGACCCTCAGAGCGAGCTCCTCTTGCTTCGTTCTTGTATGGGTGTTGCTAAATTACTATTTGGTCTTCGAACGTGTCAACCTTCTTTGGTCGGGGGAGCTGTCTTTGTTTTTGATGAAGGCCTCCGGGGAGCATTAGAGGATATTGTTGTTTGTGGGGGTGCCTTTTTTGGAGATCTCCAATGGAGGTTGGCTTCTCTCCCGACCCGGTTCGGAGGCTTAGGGATTTGTACGGCCGAGGATGCTTCTTCATATGCTTTCGTGGCTTCAAGGGCCCAATCTTGGGGTTTACAAGACCACATACTCCGAGAATGTGGTGGGGATGTTTTAGACTCCGATTACAGGAGTGCGTTGGACCTTTTGTATAGTTCTCTTCCCGACCTTGATATTGGCGGTTTCTAAATTAAAGACACCGCCCCTCCTAAATCCCAGAAAATTCTGGCGAATGCCTTATATGGCGAAATTGTCATGAGGTTTGAAGAGAAGTTTGTTTTATCTCCTCGGCAAAGAGCTGTGTTTGAATGTCTACATGCCCCACATGCTCAGGATTTTCTGTCTGTCGCACCTATTGAAGGCTTGGGGCAACACATGTCGGCTGTGGAATATCGTGCTATCCTTAGATACCGACTGATGATTCCTTTGTTCCCAGTTGACGAGCCATGTCCGGTATGCCGCAAAGCGTGTTTGGATTCTTTCGGCGAGCACGCGATCCACTGTAAAGAGCTAGCGGGGTTTTAAATATCGGCATGATTGGGTGAGAGATGTGTTATGTGATGTTCTTAAGCGGGCCGGGATCTCTGCCAAAAAGGAGGCTCCAGTAAATTTTCTGACTGACCCCTTAGAGGGGAGGTCCACTTTACGCCCGGCAGACATCCTTGTGTTTGGATGGGAAGGGGGAAACACGCTTGTGTAGATCTAACTGGAGTCTCCCCCCTTGTCGGGCTCAAGGACAAGGGCTTTGTCGTAGGGCAAGCGGTGCTCAAGGCAGAGGCAAGCAAAGTGGCAAAACATGAGAAAGCCTGCTTGGAGAATCAACATGTGTTTGTCCCGTTTGCGTTTGATACCTTTGGTGGTCTCGCTCCTGATGCTGTGCGCCTTTTGAATCGGATTCAAAAAGTCGTTAATAGTAATTCTTCGTCGCTAAAGGTTTCAAACTTTGTATTTAGTAGAATTGGTTTTTCTATTCAAAAGGGGGTGGCGGCGCAACTTGTTGCCCGACTACCTGCCATTGCTTTGTAATTGCCCTTTTTCGTGTGGAATGAAAAGAATATAAATTTCTTAAAAAAAATAACTTAGAAATAAGTTTTAGAAGGTTTGGCATGCCGAAATCAAGTTATTTCGCTTACAGGGACTAAAATTGACAAACTGCGAAAGTATGCCGATTTGAACTGTAACAAACATTCCGGAACATGGCCATAATTTAAACACACCTTAAATATCCCTTACATAGCTTAGAAATAGGCTTTGATGGGTTCGGTGTGCTAAAATAAACTTTTGGGTCATTCAGGGACTAAAAGTGTCAAAAAGTGCATAAGTTTGCATTTTCGCGCATAACTTACGTTCTGAGTACATCCGGACATCCAAAAATTTATGTAATCATTAGAATATTATGTTTTAGCGTTTGGCTTGCCAAAAATCCAATCGTCGCGCAATTTGGACCATTTTTGCGTCCGTTACGACTTCCGTCATAATTAACCGAACAACGCAATCGTACGGCCAAACGAACCGACATCCGGCATATTTTTGAGCATATTTCAAGTCCCCTATACTTTAACTTCATTTTAGAGCCTTAAAATGGGGTTAACGGGGCTTAAACGTGCCAAAATGCATCAAAAATCAAGTTTGGGAACACAGGGGCCTGTTCTGCCAATTAATGAAAGTTTCTGCCAGCAAGCCAGGTCCTTACGGACCGTATGGACTTGCTTACGGTCCGTAAGCATGTCCTAGATCAGCAGAATTGTGCAAACAGCTGTTTACAGCTGTTTAACACCCCAAAACCACTTGCAAATGGTTTTTAACAATCCTATGGGCTCCCATGGGTTTGTAATTCAGTGGGTATGTGTTGTACGACTCAGATTTAACGCTTGGGGAACAAGAAACGATCTTAACGGTTCCATGTTTCCTATAAATACCCAACCCCAACTTCATTCAATCCCACTTGATTCTGAGATTTTCTCTAAGTTGGAGTTATAAACACTTCATACCTGAGAAATACTCGGAAATCAATCTTGCGGGGACCTTCTGTAAGTATTCTTTCGCGTTTTTCGTTCGTTTTCGCGTTAAAGTCAAACTGTGTTTGACTTTCTGCATTGACCAGTTTTTGGTCAACGCGAAGTTCGTTTAAACTTCATAACGTGAGCGTAATCACGATGGTTATAGTCCCTAGTAACTATACCTACTGATTACCACGTTATCTAGGCTCAGTTACGAGTCGTAGTTTCGGCCAAAATGCGTTTTCTCGCGTATTTTGTAGCCAAACTACTCTAGGGTATTAAAACCGTTTGTTTTAATACCAAACCTGTTTTCTAACATTACTAAACATGTTCTAGCATGTTTAGCTCGTCGCTTTTAGATTTGTGCTTGTTTAGGGTCGTAAAGGTAAGCGATCTAATCAATCGCTTATGCTTACGAACCCGACCCATTTGGTCGATCTTTAGGATCCGACCAAACATTTTAGGTGATCATAGTTGTATAGGGAATAACTGTAACATTTGTGCTTGTAATCATTATGAACAGTTTAGTTATCAATAAAACAATGTTACTTGATCCCAATGTTTGTTTGGTTGTGTTTTACATTTTTCATGTCTTGACTTTTGTTCAATTTCAAACTCTACATCGCCTTCTAGAGAGTTATACGCTAACTGGTGCTTAAACGTACTCAGTTTAATGCGACAAATACTCCGGAACATCAACATATACTCAACATACCTTAAATAACCTTTACATAACTTAGAAATAAGTTTTGAAGGGTTTGGTATGGCAAAAACAAGTTAATTCGCTTACAGGGACTAAAATTGACAAACTGCGAAAGTATGCCAATTCAAACTGTAACGGACATTCCGGAACATGTCCATAAGTTAAACATACCATAAATATCCTTTACATAGCTTAGAAATAGGCTTTGAGGGGTTTGGTATGCTAAAACAAACTTTTGGATCATTCAGGGGCTAAAAGTGTCAAAAAGTGCACAAGTTTGCACTTTCACGCATAACTTACATTCTGAATACATCCGGACATCCAAAAATTTATGTAAGCATCCTAATATTATGCCTTAGTGTATGGCATGAGAAAAATCCATTCGTCGCGTCATTTGGACCGTCTTTCGCGCTTATGCGCATTCCGTCGTAATTAAGCGAACATCGCGATCGTACGGCCTAACGAACCGACATCCAGAACATTTTTGAGCATGTTTCATGTCCACAATGTTTAGGCATCATTTTAGGGCCTTAAAGTTGGCTTTACGGGCCTTAGAAGTGTCGGAAATGGCTTAAATACGCAACAGGGTCCAAAACTGCCAATTCTGAAAATATGTGCAGATCAGACGGGGCCATGCGGCCCGTGTGAGTTTGGCCTGCATATTGAGGCGGGCCGCGTGGGACTGTCAGACCAGATTCAATGTTTGCATTCAATGTAGTTGGCCTTTCGTTCGATCAAGGGGCAATGCCCTTTCACCCAATCAAAGGCCAAAGGCCATTTTCAGTAACCACCACATTTTGACAAGTGTACGGGCGAGATCGTGGCACGATATTCGATAAATGATCCTAACGGTTATGCTTTTCCTATAAATACCCCCCCCCCTTTGTTGCAAAAACCCACACAATCTGATCAAGAGCTCTAAGTTGGAACCTTTGTTTCATACCTGAGCTATTTTGATCTAGATTAGCATTCGGGGACCCTCCGTAAGTATTCTTTCGCTCTTTTATTCGCTTTTCGAGTCCGAAAGTCAACGTTTTGTTGACTTTCTGCATTGACCAGCCTATGGTCAACACGAAGTTCATGGAACTTTATAACGTGAGCGTGATCACGATGGTTATAGTCCGTAGTGACTATACCTACTGATTACCACGTTATCTAGGCTCAGTGACGAGTCGTAGTTTCGGCCAAAATGTGCATTCTTGCATGTTTTGTAACCAAACTACTCGTGAGCATCAAAGCCGTTTGCTTTGATGCCAAACCTGTTTTCTAAACTTAGTTAAACATGTTCTAACATGCTTAGCTCGTCACTTTTAGTTTAGTGCTTATATAGGGTCGTAAGGTAAGCGATCTAAACCATCGCTTATACTTTCGAACCCGACCCATTTGGTCGGTCATTATGATCCGACAAAACACATTAGGTGACCATAGCTATAACCTTCCGAGGTTATACCTTGTGGTCACGATGTTAGGCGTTCCAGACGCGTTCTACGCGAACGACGCGTAAGGTAGCATAAGCTACCTAAGCGGGTCGTGATGGGTCGCAAGCACCTAGGTTAAGTTTCATTTTAGTATGTAGGCTTTGTTAAACCATATTACACGAGTCCCCATACTCGTTTGGTTTACGAACCCGCATACTATCGGTTCCTCCGATTTTAGGTCCGGTATATTAACATAGCTACCTATTAGGTGCCGTTTGATATTCCGTGACCTAGCATTGTTTGGTTATTACACAAGAACTCCAAAGCAATCTCAGGTGAGTATATTGAACCCCTCTTTTACTGTTTTCCAAACTGTTTTGGGGTGAAACACATGTGCCTATCTCTTACATTCATGCTTTCCATGTTTTCACATCATATGCCTGCTATGTTGTTAGTACATTATAGTACACGATTTCATTACATTTTATGCTATGTATGCCTATTGTGTGCGTACTTAGTACATTGATTTACCTTACATTTCTGTTGCATATGTTTACTCAGCATATGGACACATTGATTTACATGAACATTTCTGCTGCATATGTTTACTCAGCATATGGGCACATTGATTTACATGAACATTTCTGCTTCGTATGTTTACTTAGCATACTTAGTACAATTGTTTACATCACATGCCTTCATTTTGTTATGACATTTTGTTTGTTTAATATGGGACAATACATTCATTAACATTGATCACGCCGTTCGTTAGTAGGTAGTGGTACCATAGGAATTGACAACTCCCGTTTCTGAAATCCTGGGTTTGATAGGATTGGAAGGAATGACCGAATTCGATATACATAACTTAGATAAACCTTTAATTTGTTTAAGGGTTTATCGCCGCAGTCTCAAGGCTTGGATGTATGCATAGTTTACAATACTGCATAAATGTTAATATCAATAGAGCATGCATTTTTCCACAGAACATAACGTTGATTTAAACCACGTATTACTTCAACGACTTGTTTTGTGCATTTTACATATGGTTTAAGTTGATACATTTCGCTTACCATACATGATACATTTTGGGATACACATTACATGATTTACATTGAACATAAACATTTGACATGGTTTACACAATAACACTTGACATTTGGTTTATACATGAACAATTTACATGGTGGATTGGTTTGGGTAAATGGTTTGAGTAACGTGGAGTATTTAATATGATGCAAACATGGTGGATACGCCGCTGGTACTTCCTATATATAAATGTTTGTATAATATTACATATTTTAGCGTTATCTAAATCATTTCAGTTTAGACGTATAACATTTTATACAAATAACATACTTTTCATAAAACATTGTCTTACAAAACAACTTATCTTATTCAACTCATTTTACTAGGTTATTCATTTAACCTTACTTTTATCTATACATATCATCTGATATTATCGTTTTTCAAACAGTTTACAAAGCGAGACAAATTACAAGGTTCATGACTGACTATATTAAACATTTCTTTAAACTCAAGTCATGAATCCCATTTTCACAAAAAGTATGTATCTCACAGGCATTTTTATGCTGACGTACCTACTTTCACATGTGTTTTCAGGAGCTATTCCATAGGATGATGATCATGACACTAGGGCGGACCTGTGCCTTAGAGCCTAAAAACGAAGATAGGCTAGTTTGAATATGATATGAACTTTGTATTTCTTGTTTTGGAACAATGTAGCACTCTTGTTTATAAATAAAATACAACTTTGTATGCCATGGTTATGAAACAATTAATTCTGTCCACAACACTCCCCGACGTTTTCCGCCGCGGTTGCATGTTACACGCGGCCGGGGTGTGACAGAAGAGTTGGTATCAGAGCCATTGGTTATAGGGAATTAGGTTATTAGTAATGCTTTGACCTAGACTATAACTTTCTAGGACCCTAACACAAGTTATCTTGTGTTTAGAGTTTAAAACATGCACATCATCTATCCTTAGGTGATAACCACAACGGGAACTTCGGTTCCGAATCCACTTTGAAAATTAATCATCTGTTCTAGGATGATTGATTACTAGGTTTTGAACCCTCTATTATAAGGTTTTGAACCCTCTGTTATAAGGTTTTGAACCCTCTGTTATATGGTTTTGAACCTCTTTGGATTTCAAAAATCCCGTCAAAGTTTTGGGTTAATAGTGTGAACACGTGCGAACTGGAAGAGTGAATGCCTGTACCCTGGGTTTTCTGTCTAAGGCTAGAGTGTTCGTACAAATCCACATAATCGGACCAGTCACTCTTACCTGGGAACTCTTGGGGTGAGTGTTCACTTATAGGCGAGCATGTCTTCACGATACACTAATTCTGACCCATTTACTTTGACTAGACATTCATGTCGCTTGTTTGCTTTGCGATGCATAACCGCCATCTTTGCTTTTGTTGATTTTGCTTCATCTCATTCTCTTCATCCAATCATCTCACTCGTTTCATTTCATGTTTTTCTCTTCTAGAATGCCTCCTCGACGCGACAACCAGATAGCTACTGCCGAGCTGGCAGAAATTATTGCACAGCAGATGGCTGCTCAATTCCCAAATCTCTTTGCTCAATGGAACCAGGCCAATAACAACAACAATGGTACATGCAAATACAAGGATTTTTACTCGGCTAAGCCACTCAAGTTTAGTGGTTCTGAGGGAGCAACTGGGCTTCTTCAGTGGTTCGAGAGCATCGAGAACACTTTCCGCCATGTGCAGTGTCCTGACAATCGCAAGGTCGAGTTTTCTTCGAGTGTGTTTCAGAAGTGGGCTCTTACGTGGTGGAATGGGGTTATGAGAGATCAAGGTGCAGAAGTTGCTCTAGCTCAGACATGGGCTGAACTGAGAGCTCTTATGATGAGGGAGTTTTGTCCTCGTCATGAGCAACGAGCGTTGGAGAAAGAATTTGATGTTTTGAGGCAAGATAGTGGCAAGCACAGGGCTTATACTGATAGGTTTGAGGAGTTGAGTCTGCTTTGCCCAACTATGGTTACCCCACTCGATAAGGCCATCGAAAGGTATATCGACGGCCTACCTGACTCAGTACAAGACATCCTCACTGGTAGCAACCCTACCACACTCCGTCAGGCAATCGAGTTATCAGCGACACTGACTGAGTCGCAGATTCGGAAGAATAAGCTACACAGGAAGGGCGACAAGGGCAAGAAGCAGTCGGCTGACAAGGAAGATAGCAAGAAAGGTCAAAACAAGAAGGGAAAGGATTATGGTTCCTCAAGGGGGTCAAGGAAGCGTAAGGCTTCCCAAAACTATGCTGTCACTGCCCAAGCTAACCAGGCAGCTCCCAACCAGCCTCTAGCAAAGAAGCCCTATTCAGGAAGTGCACCTTCTTGCAATCAATGCAACAGTCACCATCAGCCGCAATATCAGTGCCGTTTCTGTACTAACTGTGGGAAGTCGGGTCATCTTGCCGATGTTTGTCGGTTTGCTCAAAATCGCGCAGTTCAGAACCCTGCTCAACAAGTTGCTCAGCAACAGGGTCAGGCTGCACGACCAAACTACCCACCAGGTGCTTGTTATAACTGTGGGGATCTGACCCACTACAGAAATCGGTGTCCAAGACTAGTCAACCAGAACCAGAATGCAAACCAGAATCAGGCACAGGCTCGAGGTCGAGTCTTCAACATGAATGCACAAGAAGCACAAGCAGACAACGAAGTGGTGAACGGTACGTTCTTTATTAATAAACAGCCAGCATCTGTCCTTTTTTATTCGGGTGCCGACAAGAGTTTTATGTCATTGTCTTTTGAGACAATGCTTCGCGTGTCTAGAACGAAACTAGGTAAACCTTTGACAGTAGAGGTTGCCAGTGGTGAACCCATTGTTCTTGATTCTGTTCTTCGCAACTGCCAGTTAAACCTTAACGACCATATTTTTCCTATTGACCTCACACCAATGCAACTTGGAAGCTTCGACGTTATTGTGGGTATGGATTGGTTATCTAAGCATCGCGCAGAGATAGTTTGTTCTGAGAAGATTGTTCGTGTGCCGTTATCGACAGGCGAGATCCTACAGGTTCGTGGTGAGAAGCCTGCCGATGGTCTCAAACTCATGTCTTGTTTTAAAGCTCGGAAGTATCTGCGAAAGCACTATGTGGCTTTCTTAGCACATGTTACAGCAGATAAAGGCAAGGGTAAGACTATTTCAGATATTCCTGTCGTTCGGGATTATTCTGAAGTTTCCCCTGAAGAGTTACCTGGTCTACCTCCAGCACGCCAAGTCGAGTTCCGAATTGATCTCGTACCTAGTGCAAATCCCATTGCCAGAGCTCCATACCGTCTTGCACCGTCTGAGATGCAAGAGTTATCTAAGCAGCTGCAGGAACTCTCCGACAAAGGTTTTATCCGTCCTAGCTTTTCACCTTGGGGTGCTCCCGTTCTTTTTGTCAAGAAAAAGGATGGATCTTTTAGGATGTGTATCGATTATCATGAGCTTAACAAGCTCACCATCAAGAATCGATATCCCCTACCCCGCATTGATGATATCTTTAATCAATTGCAAGGCGCTTCTTATTTTTCAAAGATTGATCTACGATCTGGATATCATCAGCTTCGTGTGCATGAAGAAGACATTCCCAAGACAGCGTTCCGCACTCGCTATGGACATTATGAGTTCATAGTCATGCCATTCGGTTTGACTAATGCTCATGCTGTTTTCATGGACTTGATGAATAGGTTCTGCAAGCCTTATTTAGATAAGTTCATCATCGTTTTCATTGATGACATTTTGATATATTCTAAGACACGAGCTGATCATGAACAACACCTTCGTCTTACGTTGGAACTCCTAAAGAAAGAGCAACTTTTCGCCAAATTCTCCAAGTGTGAATTCTGGCTTAAAGAGGTTCAATTCTTAGGACACATTGTCAACGAACAAGGTATTCATGTAGATCCCTCCAAGATCAGTGCGATTAAGGATTGGGATACACCTAGTACTCCTACTGAAGTTCGTTCTTTTCTTGGTCTAGCGGGTTATTACCGCCGCTTCATTGAGAACTTCTCAAAGATTGCAGTTCCTCTAACTGCTCTAACTCAGAAAAACAAGCCATTTGATTGGGGAGTCAAACAAGAGGAAGCGTTTCTGACTTTGAAACAAAAGCTTTGCGACGCGCCTGTCCTAACATTGCCTGAGGGCAATGATGATTTCGTCGTTTATTGCGACGCATCTAAATTAGGTCTTGGCTGCGTCCTGATGCAAAGAAACAAAGTCATAGCATACGCATCAAGACAGTTGAAGATACATGAGAAGAACTACACCACTCATGATCTTGAGTTGGGTGCAGTTGTCTTCGCTCTCAAAATCTGGAGACACTATTTGTACGGTACAAAATGTATGGTTTTCACAGACCACAAAAGTCTTCAACATATCTTCAATCAGAAAGAGCTCAACATGAGGCAACGACGTTGGGTTGAACTTCTAAACGACTATGATTGCGAGATTCGCTACCATCCTGGTAAGGCGAATGTCATAGCCGATGCATTGAGTCGCAAGGAACGTACTAAGCTTCATTGTGTACGTGTCCAATCTGTTATTCAAACCGATATCCAAGCTCGTATTTCTCAGGCTCAACAAGCTTGTGTTTCACAAGGTTTGATGGATAAGGAATTTCCTTATCACATAACGCCTGCTCTTGAACTGAAGGACAATGGATCATATTACTTCATGGACCGTTTGTGGGTCCCAAGCCAAGATAATCTTCGTACCTTGCTTATGGATGAAGCCCATAAGTCTCGTTATTCTATTCATCCTGGCTCAGATAAGATGTATAAGGATCTTCGTATACAGTATTGGTGGCCTGGTATGAAGAAAGACATTGCCTTATACGTATCCAAATGCCTTACCTGTCTTAAGGTTAAGGCTGAACATCAGCGTCCTTCCAGATTATTGGAGCAACCAGAGATCCCAGTTTGGAAATGGGAAAACATTACTATGGATCTCATTACTAAACTCCCACGCACAAAGAAGGGTCACGATGCCATCTGGGTAGTCGTGGATCGTCTTACCAAGTCAGCGCATTTCTTGCCAATTCGTGAGGATTTTTCGGCTGACAAACTTGCTCAAATATATGTAGATGAAATTGTAGCTCGACATGGTGTTCCTTTGAACATCATTTCTGACAGAGATGCTCGTTTCACTTCTCATTTTTGGAGAACCATGCAATCTGCTATGGGGTCTCAACTTAATCTGAGCACAGCTTATCATCCGCAAACGGATGGTCAATCTGAAAGAACAATCCAGACACTGGAGGATATGCTTAGAGCTTGTGTGATCGATTTTGGTGGTAGTTGGGATTCACGTCTTCCATTGATTTAATTCTCCTTTAACAACAGTTATCACTCCAGCATCAACATGGCTCCTTTCGAGGCTCTCTATGTTCGAAAATGTTGTTCACCAGTCTGCTGGAGTGAGATTGGCGAGGCTCAACTTACTGGACCTGCCCTCATTTTAGAGACAACAGATAAGGTTAAGAAAGTACATGATAACCTTCAGACAGCTAGAAGCCGTCAGAAGAGTTACGCGGACCTAAAACGCAAACCCTTGGATTTTCAAGTCGGAGATCGTGTATTACTTAAGGTCTCACCTTGGAAAGGTGTGATCAGATTTGGAAAGAAAGGAAAACTTGCACCTAGATACGTTGGACCATTCAAGATCATCGAAAGAATCGGTAAGGTTGCCTACAGACTTGAGTTACCTCCTGAACTTGGAAATGTTCATCCAACCTTTCACGTGTCCAATCTCAAGAGGTGTTTAGCTGATGAGAACCTCCACATACCGCTTGACGAAATTCGTGTTGATAAAATACTAAAATTTGTTGAGAAACCGGTGGAAATCATGGAACGTGAAGTCAAGTGGCTTAAACACAAGCGCATTCCTTTGGTCAAGGTTCTTTGGGAATCTAAGCATGGACCCGAGTTTACTTGGGAATGTGAAGATCAAATGAAGGCAAAATATCCGCATCTTTTTCCACGAGTTTCCTCTAAATAAATTTCGGGACGAAATTTCCACAAGTAGGGGAGACTGTAACATTTGTGCTTGTAATCATTATGAACAGTTCAGTTATCAATAAAACAATGTTATTTGATCCCAATGTTTGTTTGGTTGTGTTTTACATTTTTCATGTTTTGACTTTTGTTCAATTTCAAACTCTACATCGCCTTCTGGAGAGTTATACGCTAACTGGTGCTTAAACGTACTCAGTTTAATGCGACAAATACTCCGGAACATCAACATATACTCAACATACCTTAAATAACCTTTACATAACTTAGAAATAAGTTTTGAAGGCTTTGGTATGGCAAAAACAAGTTAATTCGCTTACAGGGACTAAAATTGACAAACTGCGAAAGTATGCCAATTCGAACTGTAACGAACATTCCGTAACATGTCCATAAGTTAAACATACCATAAATATCCTTTACATAGCTTAGAAATAGGCTTTGAGGGGTTTGGTATGCTAAAACAAACTTTTGGATCATTCAGGGGCTAAAAGTGTCAAAAAGTGCACAAGTTTGCACTTTCGCGCATAACTTACGTTCTGAATACATCCGGACATCCAAAAATTTATGTAAGCATCCTAATATTATGCCTTAGTGTTTGGCATGAGAAAAATCCATTCGTCGCGTCATTTGGATCGTCTTTCGCGCTTATGCGCATTCCGTCGTAATTAACCGAACATCGCGATCGTACGGCCAAACGAACCGACATCCGGAACATTTTTGAGCATGTTTCATGTCCACAATGTTTAGGCATCATATTAGGGCCTTAAAGTTGGCTTTACGGGCCTTAGAAGTGTCGGAAATGGCTTAAATGCGCAACAGGGACCAAAACTGCCAATTCTGAAAATATGTGCAGATCAGACGGGGCCAGGCGGCCCGCGTGAGTTTGGCCTGCATATTGAGGCGGGCCGCGTGGGAGTGTCAGACCAGATTCAATGTTTGCATTCAATGCAGTTGGCCTTTCGTTCGATCAAGGGGCAATGCCCTTTCACCCAATCAAAGGCCAAAGGCCATTTTCAGTAACCACCACATTTTTGACAAGTGTACGGGCGAGATCGTGGCACGATATTCGATAAACGATCCTAACGGTTATGCTTTTCCTATAAATACCCCCCCCCCCCTTGTTGCAAAAACCCACACAATCTGATCAAGAGCTCTAAGTTGGAACCTTTGTTTCATACCTGAGCTATTTTGATCTAGATTAGCATTCGGGGACCCTCCGTAAGTATTCTTTCGCTCTTTTATTCGCTTTTCGAGTCCGAAAGTCAATGTTTTGTTGACTTTCTCCATTGACCAGCCTATGGTCAACACGAAGTTCATGGAACTTCATAACCTGAGCGTGATCACGATGGTTATAGTCCGTAGTGACTATACCTACTGATTACCACGTTATCTAGGCTCAGTGACGAGTCGTGGTTTCGGCCAAAATGTGCATTCTTGCATGTTTTGTAACCAAACTACTCGTGAGCATCAAAGTCGTTTGCTTTGGTGCCAAACCTGTTTTCTAAACTTAGTTAAGCATGTTGATGCAGATTTTGTGTCCGATGCTTGTCGAATAGATTAGTATTATTTTATGCTGAATTTGTAATAGTTAGTGAAACGGTCAAGCGAACGTGTATAGACCCGCTCGTTTGAAGTGGTCAAACGAGAGGGTTGTTGGTTTGACCGTGTGTGTGTGTTGCTAGACAAAGTTGCTGTGTTGTCATTGGTGTCGAAGGATAAGGCATCGAAGGATTATGAATATCCTTCGATGAGCTCGAAAGATACCCATCGTAGGATGGACCTCGAAGGATATCGAAGGATATCATTCGAGGTATGTGAGTATCTTTCGAAGACTGTCTGATCGAAGGATGATGTTTCGACCAGTCAGTCTGATCCTTCGACCTGCAGTGTTTGTTTTGGTATAAATACCAACACTTTGTCATTTGCAACACAAGAGTGAGAGCACAAGTGTGTGCTAGAGAGAGAATGGAGGTCTGAGACCTCACCGGGAGAAATCACCACTTGGTTTCTCCCCGGATGTATACTTCTTTGGTATTAGTTCGGTTGTCATGTAACCGGGCCGACTTGTAATGTTTACTACCGGATTAATACAAAGTTTGTTTGTTATCATCTCTCTTATCTCTTCCATCTATGAACATGAACACGAAAATCACGGGTTGGATCCCGAAACCGGACCTACAATTGGTATCAGAGCCATGGTGCCCGATTTAGTAAAACTAACCGTTTACTAAGTCACATGTGCTCTAGATCTGTGATTTTTGTGGGTTTTTGTTCAAGATGTAAAAAGGTGAAAATGAGAAAAACCCAGATCTGGACCCGGATATCCAGATCTGTGCTAAACCGGGTGTTGGGTTTTATGTTTTTCTCTAAAATACTCAAGTTTTCTTCATCAAAACAACGTGTACAAGTGTTTTCGTCGGATCTGCAGATCTCACCGTCACCGTGTTCTTGATGTTCTTGACAGCTTCAAATTTTCGAAAGATGGTGTTTTGTCCATCGAAAGATTGAACAGATTTCGAAGGATAAAACAAAATTCAAATTTCAAATTTTCATGCTTCGAAATTTGCGAAAGTTGGTCACCTACCACATCAACTTTTCTGACACCTGTCGTACTTTCTGTCCTTGTGTCAGAACCATCGAAAGATATCTTTCGATCTCGAAAGATCATCCTTCGAACAAGGAGATTCGAAAGATGAACAGGAGTGCTCGAAAGATCATCAGTTCTTCGAAGGATCAAAAAGACTTCGAAGGATCAATTCTGAAGTGTACGAAGGATCAGCCATGTCCAACTTCGAAAGGTGTTCGAAAGATCTGTGACATGTGCTCGAAAGATGCTCGAAAGATATGTGACATGTGCTCGAAAGACTTCGAAAGATCATCTTTCGAAGCTGTCTTGGTGTTTATCTTTCGTTTGATGCAGATGTTTCGAAGGATCCAGGTGTTGTGGAATTTTATGAACTCAGACAGTGTGTTGGGGTTAATCATTTAATTCACTTGGAGTCGGGTCGGGTGTTCGCAAGGATTATTCATACCGGGCTTCAAAGTTTCAACATCAAAATTCGTACGGGATTTGGGAACACGCGGGGTGATGCAGCATGATGAACACAAGAGATGATGAAGACTTGATGTTTGAAAATGTGGGGTAGTCACGGTTACCGATGCAATGACAAACATGGTAACGTGACTATTATGGGCCAAACACAACAGTTCCGCTTGGTGGAGGGAATTGGTGAATATTTGACGACAGTTTCTTTGAAGTGGAAAGAATCTGTTAAGGTTTAGAGATTTTGCCAAAGAAATGGGGGGATAAAAATTTTTTCATTTGTTGAATTTCTTCGGCAAAATTCTAAACGCAATCTCAGGTGGTAGAGTTTATGATCCTCTGGTGATTCAAACGGTTCAGCGTGGAATGTTTTGCACAGACACTTGAAGATCAAGACTTGATGCAGTTGTTTAAGAATGGAACCTTTATCATATGCCGGTTGGAGTATTGGAAGATCAGCGGAAGATCGGTCAATTGATCCTTTTGAGGAAATTGCACAACACTCAACACGGATACGCGTACTTTGAGGGGGAAATCTTATACAATGAGCATCAGGATACTACTTACCTGGATCATCGGTCAAGGGGGAATTCGTCAACACAGAGAAGATGATTACTTGACTGAAGATTGATGATTGCAGTTGCATTTTCAGCATTCGACAGCAACGGACAAGGGGGAATTTGTTGATGCAGATTTTGTGTCCGATGCTTGTCGAATAGATTAGTATTATTTTATGCTGAATTTGTAATAGTTAGTGAAACGGTCAAGCGAACGTGTATAGACCCGCTCGTTTGAAGTGGTCAAACGAGAGGGTTGTTGGTTTGACCGTGTGTGTGTGTTGCTAGACAAAGTTGCTGTGTTGTCATTGGTGTCGAAGGATAAGGCATCGAAGGATTATGAATATCCTTCGATGAGCTCGAAAGATACCCATCGTAGGATGGACCTCGAAGGATATCGAAGGATATCATTCGAGGTATGTGAGTATCTTTCGAAGACTGTCTGATCGAAGGATGATGTTTCGACCAGTCAGTCTGATCCTTCGACCTGCAGTGTTTGTTTTGGTATAAATACCAACACTTTGTCATTTGCAACACAAGAGTGAGAGCACAAGTGTGTGCTAGAGAGAGAATGGAGGTCTGAGACCTCACCGGGAGAAATCACCACTTGGTTTCTCCCCGGATGTATACTTCTTTGGTATTAGTTCGGTTGTCATGTAACCGGGCCGACTTGTAATGTTTACTACCGGATTAATACAAAGTTTGTTTGTTATCATCTCTCTTATCTCTTCCATCTATGAACATGAACACGAAAATCACGGGTTGGATCCCGAAACTGGTCCTACAAAGCATGTTCTAACATGCTTAGCTCGTCACTTTTAGTTTAGTGCTTATATAGGGTCGTAAGGTAAGCGATCTAAACCATCGCTTATACTTTCGAACCCGACCCATTTGGTCGATCATTATGATCCGACCAAACACATTAGGTGACCATAGCTATAACCTTCCGAGGTTATACCTTGTGGTCACGATGTTAGGCGTTCCAGACGCGTTCTACGCGAACGACGCGTAAGGTAGCATAAGCTACCTAAGCGGGTTGTGATGGGTCGCAAGCACCTAGGTTAAGTTTCATTTTAGTATGTAGGATTTGTTAAACCATATTACACGAGTCCCCATACTCGTTTGGTTTACGAACCCGCATACTATCCGTTCCTCCGATTTTAGGTCCGGTATATTAACATAGCTACCTATTAGGTGCCGTTTGATATTCCGTGACCTAGCATTGTTTGGTTATTACACAAGAACTCCAAAGCAATCTCAGGTGAGTACATTGAACCCCTCTTTTACTGTTTTCCAAATTGTTTTGGGGTGAAACACATGTGCTTATCTGTTACATTCATGCTTTCCATGTTTTCACATCATATGCCTGCTATGTTGTTAGTACATTATAGTACACGATTTCATTACATTTTATGCTATGTATGCCCATTGTGTGCGTACTTAGTACATTGATTTACCTTACATTTCTGTTGCATATGTTTACTCAGCATATGGACACATTGATTTACATGAACATTTCTGCTGCATTTGTTTACTCAGCATATGGGCACATTGATTTACATGAACATTTCTGCTTCGTATGTTTACTTAGCATACTTAGTACAATTGTTTACATCACATGCCTTCATTTTGTTATGACATTTGGTTTGTTTAACATGGGACAATACATTCATTAACATTGATCACGCCGTTCGTTAGTAGGTAGTGGTACCATAGGAATTGACAACTCCCGTTTCTGAAATCCTGGGTTTGATAGGATTGGAAGGAATGACCGAATTCGATATACATAACTTAGATAAACCTTTAATTTGTTTAAGGGTTTATCGCCGCAGTCTCAAGGCTTGGATGTATGCATAGTTTACAATACTGCATAAATGTTAATATCAATAGAGCATGCATTTTTCCACAGAACATAACGTTGATTTAAGCCACGTATTACTTCAACGACTTGTTTTGTGCATTTTACATATGGTTTAAGTTGATACATTTCGCTTACCATACATGATACATTTTGGGATACACATTACTTGATTTACATTGAACATAAACATTTGACATGGTTTACACAATAACACTTGACATTTGGTTTATACATGAACAATTTACATGGTGGATTGGTTTGGGTAAATGGTTTGAGTAACGTGGAGTATTTAATATGATGCAAACATGGTGGATACGCCGCTGGTACTTCCTATATATAAATGTTTGTATAATATTACATATCTTAGCGTTATCTAAATCATTTCAGTTTAGACGTATAACATTTTATACAAATAACATACTTTTCATAAAACATTGTCTTACAAAACAACTTATCTTATTCAACTCATTTTACTAGGTTATTCATTTAACCTTACTTTTATCTATACATATCATCTCATATTATCGTTTTTCAAACGGTTTACAAAGCGAGACAAATTACAAGGTTCATGACTGACTGTATTAAACATTTCTTTAAACTCAAGTCATGAATCCCATTTTCACAAAAACTATGTATCTCACAGGCATTTTTATGCTGACGTACCTACTTTCACATGTGTTTTCAGGAGCTATTCCATAGGATGATGATCATGACACTAGGGCGGACCTGTGCCTTAGAGCCTAAAAATGAAGATAGGCTAGTTTGAATATGATATGAACTTTGTATTTCTTGTTTTGGAACAATGTAGCACTCTTGTTTATAAATAAAATACAACTTTGTATGCCATGGTTATGAAACAATTAATTCTGTCCACAACACTCCCCGACGTTTTCCGCCGCGGTTGCATGTTACACGCGGCCGGGGTGTGACAATAACCTTCCGAGGTTATACCTTATGGTCACGACGTTTAAGTAGTTGTATGATAAGTAGTTCTTATGCCTTAGGTAAATTACCAAAATACCCTTTTTGCGCCAAAATTTCATTTTAAACCTATGTAACATAATTTTTGGTATCTAAACTGATTTAACAACAATATTAAGCATGTTAAGGCATATCTTACTTGTCATAGGACTAGTTAGGCTTTCCGAATGCGTTTTACGCGAACGACACGTTAAAGTAGCATAAGCTACCTAAGCGGGTCGTAACGGGTCAAAAGCACTTAGGATAGGTTTCGTTTTAGTACGTAGGCTTTGTTTAACCATATTAAATAAGTTCCCATACTTATTTGGTTTACGAACCCTCGTACTACCCGATCCTCCGATGGGTCCGTTTATTAATGTAGATACCTATATAGGTGTCGTTTGATTCCGTGATCTACTAGCATTGCTTGGTGGTTATCCTACGACTTCTAAGCAATCTCAAGTGAGTACATAGTCCCCTCTTTTACTGTTTTCAAACTATTTTGGGGTGAAACACATGTGCCTACTTGTTACTTTCATGCTTTCCATATTTTCATATCATATACTTGCTATTTTCATTAGTACACTATTAGTACATGATTTCATTATGTTTTGCTATGTATGTTAACTTAGCATGCTAGCACATTGATTTACATTACATTGTTTTGCTATATATGTTTACATGGCATATTAGCACATTGTTTTACATGACTTTTCTGCTTTGTATGTTTACTTAGCATATTTAGTACATTGTTTTCACATAACTTGTTTACATTTGGTATGACATTTGGTTTGCATTAACGGTTCTTTTACTACATTCATTAACATTAGCTACGCCGCTCGGTAGTAAGTAATGGTACCATAGGACTTGACAAATCCCGTTCTTGACACCCTAGGTTGTTTGGGTGAAAGGAATGACTGAATCCGAAAACATTTTACTTTGATAACCTTTACTCTAAGGTTATCCTGCTGTCTCAAGGCTTGAATGTAATGCGTTAACTTACCACATAAATGTTTGTATCAATAAAACAAGCTTTTACTTGGCAAAACATAACTTTTTGATTCATTCAAAATACTTTGTTTTGTTCCTTTTTACTTATGGTTAAGTATTCTCATTTTGTTACTTACCATACATAACTTTTGTTTACACTTAACTACATGACTACATTTTGGGTTTTAAACATATGACAATGGTTTAGACAAGAACATTTGATGGTTGGTTTAAACATGGACTTTATACATTAGTGGTTTGTTTAATGACTTAAGTAACGATATGTGTGTAGTATGATACAAGCATGGTGGATACGCCGCTGGTACTTCCTATATATAAGTGCTTGTATTGTATTACATGTCATAGCGTTATTTAAATCATTTAGTTTGGACTTATACATTTTTACACAAATAACACATTGTCACAAGACTTCGTTTTACCAAAAAAACAACGTGTTTTATACAACTTATTCTTACTTGGTTATTCTTTTAACCATATGTTATTCTTCTATTTATACATATCATTTGATTTCATCGCTTTTCAAATGATTTACAAAACAAAACATTTTACAAGATTCATGACTAACTTTTATTAAACACTTTTCTTAAAGTTAAGTCATGAATCCTATTTTCATAAAACCTATGTTACTCACAGGCGTTTTTATGCTGACGTACCTATTTTCACATGTGTTTCAGGAGCTAATGCATAGGATGATGATCGTGACACGCTAGGGTGGACTCGGGCCTTAGTGACATAAAACAGAGCTAGACTTAGTTTAATGACGTTATGTATTCTTTATTTCAGTAGTTTTAAGACAATGTAACATGTTGGTTCTTGTTTTGAATGATGTATTCCACCCTTGGGTGATGAATAAAATATTATTTTAATTACCTTGGTTGTGGAACAATAATTCTGTTACAACACTCCCCGACGTTTCCGCCACGATTTGATGTTTTACGTGGTCGGGGTGTGACAAGAGGTGACCGGCATTTACGTCCGTACAATGCCTCGTATGGAGCGGCCTGAATGCTGGTGTGGTAACTATTATTTTAAGAAACTCCATTAAAGGGAGGTGTTTTTTTTCCCAGCTGTTGCCGAAATCAATAACACATGCCCGAAACATGTCCTCTAGGGTTTGAATCGTGCGCTCAGACTGCCCATCCGTCTGAGGGTGATATGTTGTGCTCATGTCTAGCCGTGAGCCAAAAGCTTTGTGCATTGCTTGCCATATTTCTGAAGTGAATCATGCATCCCGATCCGAAATAATAGAGGTTGGCACTCCATGCCTCGAAACAACTTCTTTCAAGTATACGTCTGCTAATGTAGAGAACTTGTCCATTTCTTTAATAGTCAGGAAGTGTGCAGACTTTGTGAGTCGATCCACGATCACCCAAATGGTATCGTTTCCACGCTGGGATCTAGGTAGGCCAGTAACAAAATCCATGGAAATTTCCTCCCATTTCCACTGCGGTATCTTAGGTTGCTGAAGTAGGCCTGATGGTTTCTGATATTCAACTTTGACCCTTGCACAGGTCAAACATTTGCTGACGTACGTTGCGATGAGAGCTTTCATGCTTGGCCACCAATACGTAGTTTTAAGATCGTGGTATATCTTATCCGATCCTGGATGTACCGAGTAGCGAGACTTGTGTGCTTCATCCATCACAAGTTCTCGTAAACCGCCATATAGTGGGACCCAAATACGCCCCGTTACATAGTAGGCGCCGTCTTCCTTTTGTTCTAATCGCTGCCTTGTACCGCGTAAGGCTTAAGCCTTGACATTTTCTGGTTTCAATGCTTCTACCTGAGCATCTCGAATCTGAGCAGGAAGACTGGATTGGATAGTGAGCTGCAAGGCTCGTACACGCCTAGGTGTAGTATCTTTTCGACTGAGGCGTCAGCCACAACATTGGCTTTGCCTGGATGGTACTTGATGGCGCATTCGTAATCGTTCAGTAGCTCGACCCATCGACGTTGACGCATGTTCCATTCCTCCTGCTTGAAGATATGCGCGAGACTCCTGTGATCGGTGTAAATAGTGCACTTGGTACCGTACAGGTAGTGTCGCCATATCTTGAGTGCAAAAACAACAGCTCCCGGCTCTAAATCGTGCGTCGTGTAGTTCCGTTCGTGAACCTTGAGTTGACGCGAAGCGTAGGCAATGACTTTGTCGCGCTGCATTAGCACACATCCAAGAGCCTGAATGGATGCATCACAATAGACCATAAAATCGTCTGTGCCCTCTGGCAATGAGAGAATAGGTGCGCTGCATAGCCTATCCTTTAAGTGTTGAAAAGTCGTTTCCTGTGTACTACCCCAACGATAAGTAACACCTTTCTGTGTCAACAATGTAAGCGGCTGTGCGATCTTTGAGAAGTCTAAATAAGGCTTGCACACTCTGTTCATAAGATCCATGAAGACTTCCGGTGCGTTCGTTAGCCCGAATGGCATGACTAGAAACTCGTAGTGACCGTAGCGAGTTCTGTATGTTGTCTTAGAGACGTCCTCATCCCGGACTCTCATCTGATGGTAACCTGACCTCAGGTCAATCTTGGAGTAGTAGCTCGACCCTTGCAACTGGTCGAATAAGTCATCAATACGTGGCAGAGGATAGCGGTTCTTCACTGTCACCTTGTTGAGTTCGCGGTAATCTATGCACATCCTGAAAGTTCCATCTTTCTTCTTCACAAACAGCACTGGAGCTCCCCAAGGCGAAGAGCTAGAACGAATAAAGCCCTTATCCAAGAGCTCTTGTAGTTGCTTTGATAGTTCTTCTAGTTCAGTTGGAGCTAAACGATATGGTGCGCGAGCTATAGGTGCTGCTCCAGGAGCTAGTTCAATCTGGAATTCGACCTGGCGATGAGGCGGTAGCCCAGGCAAATCTTCAGGAAACACTTGAGGGAAATCGCGTACAACTGGGATATCCTCTATTCTCTTCTCTTTCGTTGATGCAACCGTAACTAGTGCCAAAATGGCAGTATGACCCTTTCGTAAACACTTTTGGGCCTTCAGGAAGGAGATGATGCCAACCACAGCACCACTCTTGTCGCCTTGAACTTCGAGAGGTTCTTCACCAGGACGGGGAATACGAATGATCTTCTCCTTACATAGGATCTCTGCTTGCTGTTTGGATAACCAGTCCATACCAATGACGATGTCGAAACTACCCAGAACTATAGGAATGAGGTCGATGGAGAAAATATGACCAGCGAGGATAAGATTACAACCCTGAACTATGTGCGTGGCCTCTAGACTCTTACCATTAGCTAATTCTACAACATGCTTGGTGTTTAAGGGAGTTGGTGCACGTTAGGATCGCTCCTTGCGTCACCCTGACCAATCACGTGCACGCGGCCCCGGCGTCATTGTTTCCATTGTTTCCCCCAACGCTATCCCCATTGTCGCCCCTGTTTCCATGGTCGTGGTTCTGAGTCTGGTCCTGGTTTATTTGCGGATAATGTCTCTTTTAGTGATCTTTAGCATCACACTGAAAACATCCTTTAAAACTCTGTTGTTGCTGCTGATTCTGTGGAGATTGAGGCGGCCGTTGCTGTTCTTGAGTTACAGGACGTGAGCTTCGACAATCCTTAGCTTCATGACCTATCTTGAGACACCTCTGACAACGACCCTTGTTACACTGACCGCTGTGGTGCCTATTGCATCTGTTACACTTTGGATGATTTCCTCGATATCCACTCTGCCCGCGACTACCAGAAAACTACTGACTGGGACTCTGGTAGTCATCTATCTTTTGCTGCTGCGCCAGAGACTGAAACGGGATTAATCCCTTGCTCAGGTTTACATCCCACTTGCGTTTGTTGTCACTAGAAGCACCTGTAGTAGCAGCTTTAACACGTTTCGGTAGTTTGTTTTGTTCTACTGCCTGGTCTGTGAGACGATGAGCAAGCCGAGTGACTTGCTGGATAGTGTCAAGATTAGCTGTGGTCACATGACCCTGAATTTCTGGCACCAGACCCTTGAGATACAGCTCGATGCGTTTGGTGGGAGGGTCTACCATAGTGGGACAAAATGTGGCTAATTCATTTGATCTCTTCGTATAAGCCTCAATTTCAGACCCCGCCATCTGTAAGTTGAGGAACTCCACCTCTAGTTTGTGGATGTCTTCCCGACTGCAAAACTCTTCCTTAATTAGGTCCTTAAACTCGTTCTAGGTGGTGGCATTAGCAGCTGCCGGCCCTAACATCTGAACCTGTGCTTCCCACCAGGTTAATGCAGCACCTTCGAGTGTTCCAGTAGCAAACTTTACTCTAAGAGACTCAGGGCAATCACGCACCTCAAAGTCAGTTTCGAGCCTCTCGAACCAATGGAGGAGGCCTACAACTCCCTCAGTACCACTGAAGGTACTAGGTCGGCAATCCTTGAGATTTTTGAAGGTGTAAACAGGTGGCTGAGCGTGCTGACCTATTGTGTATAAGAATAGGACAAGGTTAAACACAAGAGTTGGTTTAGGACTGTAGGATCTAAAGGTCCTAGTGTGAGTTACGACTGCAGGGTATACCTCCAGCGTGTGCAGCTGCAAGTGCCGCAGCAACTTGTTCGTTGATGAGAACCGTCAACTGGGCTTGAGTCAAGTTAATACGTCCGACCATGATCTTCATAGCAAATGTAACATAAGTGAGAGAGCGTTCGTGAATAGTGCGATGATAGAAGAGAGTAAGCACACAAGTGTTCTCAAGCAATAACGAATAGTAGGCAATGTAAGCTAAGCATACCACGAGCAAAGTTCTATGTAATTCTAGCATGTAGGCAATAAACATAAACCATATTACCTAGGATGTTGAGTCTTGTACGTGGAGCGAGGCGTCGTTGTGGAACGTTGAGCACTGTACTGGTTATAGTCTGGTTTTAGTAAAAATGTTTTCCCCATATTAAACCAAGTTCTCTATAACCAATGGCTCTGATACCAATCTGTCACACCCCCAAAATCCACCCGCGGAGTATCACTGCTTGGGAGCGTGACTGACCAGGATCAAGCCACCAATCATATAGAACAACGTAAACAGTAAAAGTAAATGTAATTTAACCAAACCAATCCATATGAAAGGTGTTCAAAACATAAGTATAAATTCAATGTTTAGCGGAAGCATATGAGTAAAAGCCCAATCATAAATAAAATATGAAATGTCAAATGTTTAATCAAAGCATTCACAATCCTTGTCCACAACGACCGCGCCTCCCAGTGCAAGCTCCATGTATACCTAACGACCTGCAAGGCATGTAACAGAGGGTCAACAACTAGTTGAGCGAGTTCACAGTAAGTTCGTAATAGTAAGTTTGTTGTGTAACGTGTGGCTCTACTAGGCCGATAGTATGTTCTATTAGTGGGGGCTTCCCATATTTGTATATACACTAGACTATTGGTAACCATAAGTGTTCTTCTTAACCCAAGAACAGTAGTACGTACAAGCTTTACGTAGGTTTTACGTAAGTGTCCTTCTTTAACCGAGGACAGTGGCACGCGTGGGGTTTATGTAGGTTTTACGTAAGTGTCCTTCCTGACTCCAGAAGACAGTAGCATGTGTGAGTTTACGTAGGTTTTACGTAAGTGTCCCTCGAAACCTAAGGACAGTGGTAAGTACTTGTTTACGTAGGTTTTACGTAAGTGTCCTGCTTAACCCGAGGACCATGGTAGATAGTCTAGTAGCCGTGTAAGTACGAGTAATTGTTCAATTCCATAATTCAACCCATTCCCAATCCCCGGGAATCCCATGCCTTAGTAAGAGTGTGAACTCACCTTGGTTTGCTCGGTATGCTAAACTATGTGCTCACAAGAAATCAGTCAAGTCCTTAGATTGATTCTAGATGAAGAGAAGGATCAAGAGTGATGATTGAGAGCTTGTGCCACCAAGAATGATGAAGAAGATGATTGTAGAGAGAATGATTTGAAGTGACGTATGATTGAAATTGGTGAGAATGATTAGGGTTAAGGGGTTTTGTTTTATTTTCATTATTACCACTAAACACCCCTAAGTATCATCCTTTACACAAAAACACCCACACCACATATAATTTACAGTTTCATCACCAAGTTCATGTATTTGTGAATCATTCGTAAAATAACACATAACCATGCAACAATCACAATACACTTTGTCAAATCACAACGTATACAGTTACAACGCAAACAAATTGTGTAAGTAAGCAACTAAACAAACAGTGAACGTGCAATAAATGCGAAAGTGGAATCTCGGAAACTCGAGTTGTCACACAACCAAACAACGCTAGAGATCACGGATATCAAACAGCACCTAATATAGGTAACTATGTTAATATACCGGACCTAAATCGGAGGATTGGTAGAATGAGGGTTCGTAAACCAAATGAGTATGGAAACTCATGTGATATGGTTTAACAAAGCCCACATACTAAAATGAAACCTAACCTAAATGCTTAAGACCCATTACGACCCGTTTAGGTAGCTTATGCTACTTTAACGTGTCGTTCGCGCAAAACGCGTTCGGAACGCCTAACTAGCCCTATGACAAGTAAAATATGCCTTAACATGTCTAATATTGTTGCCAAATTAGTTTAGATACCAAAAGTTATGTTACATATGCTTAAAATGATTTTTGGTGTAAAAAGGGCATTTTGGTAATTTACCTAGGGCATATAAACTACCTATCATACAACTAAATAAACGTCGTGACCATAAGGTATAACCTCGAAAGGTTATTCCCTATACAACTATGGTCACCTAATGTGTTTGGTCAGATCCTAATGATCGACCAAATGGGTCGGGTTCGAAAGTATAAGCGATTGTTTAGATCGCTTACCTTACGACCCTATATAAGCACTATACTAAAAGTGACGAGCTAAGCATGTTAGAATATGCTTAACTAAGTTTAGAAAACAGGTTTGGTATCAAAACAAGCGGTTTTGATACCTATGAGTAGTTTGGTTACAAAATACGCAAGAATGCGCATTTTGGCCGAAACTACGACTCGTCACTGAGCCTAGATAACGTGGTAATCAGTAGGTGTAGTCACTATGGACTATAACCATCGTGATCACGCTCACGTTATGAAGTTCAAATGAACTTCGTGTTGACCATAAACTGGTCAATGCAGAAAGTTAAACAAAGCTTGACTTTCGGACTCGAAAAGTAATAAAAGAACGAAAGAACACTTACGAAGGGTCCCCGAAAGCTAATCTTGTTCCAGGAGCTCAGGTATAAAGCAATGGCATCAACTTAGAGCTCTTTGATCAGATTTGTGGGTTTTAAACAAGAATGGGGGGTATTTATAGGATATGCAAGACCGTTAGGATCGTCTATCGATTTACATGCTCGAATCTCGTCCGTACAAGTGTCGCAAAGTTATGGTATCATAATGTGACCCCAACCCCAGAGATTTGCAAGAGGCATTGCCCTTTGGAGTGCTGAAAGGCTGCTAGCAGCTGGAAAAATGACCTTTGCTGATCTGAAGGGTTGTCGCGGGCCGCGTAAAGGGTCACCCAGGGTTTACGCGGGCCGCCTGGATGCCCTGATCAGAAAACAACTTTGGAAAATGACAGTTTAGGTCCCTATTGTGGTTTAAAGACTTTTCCGACATGTTTAAGGCCCGTTAAGCCAACTTTAAGGCCCTAAAATGATGCTTAAACATTGTGGACATGAAACATGCTCAAAAATGTGCCGGATGTCGGTTCATTTGGTCGTACGATCACGATGTTCGGTTAATTATGATGGAATGCGCATAAGCGCGAAAAACGATCCAAACGATGCGGCGAATGGATTTTTCTTATGCCAAACACTAAGGCATAATATTATGATGCTTACATAAAATTTTGGATGTCCGGATGTATTCAGAACGTAAGTTATGCGCGAAAGTGCAAACTTATGCACTTTTTGACACTTTTAGTCCCTAAATGATCCAAAAGTTTATTTTAGCACACCGAACCCCTCAAAGCCCATTTCTAAGCTATATAAAGGATATTTAAGGTGTGTTTAACTTATGGTCATGTTCCAGAATGTCTGTTTTAGTACGAATAGTCATACTTTCGCAGTTTGTCAAATTTAGTCCCTGTAAGCGAATTAACTTGTTTTTGCCATATCAAAGCCTTCAAAACTTATTTCTAAGTTATGTAAAGGTTATTTAAGGTGTGTTTAAGTATATGTTGATGTTCCAGAGTATTTGTCGCATTAAACTGAGTACGTTTACGCATCAGTTTGCGTATAATTCTCTAGAAAGCGATGTAGAGTTTGAAGTTGAATGAAAGTCAAAACATGAAAAATGTCAAACATAAACAAACAAACATTGGGATCAAAATAACGTTGTTTTATTGATAACTGAACTTTTCACGATGATTTCATGCACAAATGTTACAGTCTTCCCTACTTGTGGAAATTTCGTCCCGAAATTTTATTTAGAGGAAACTTGTGGAAAAAGATGCGGATACTTAGCCTTCATTTGCTTTTCGTGTTCCCAAGTAAACTCGGGTCCACATTTAGATTCCCAGTGAACCTTGACCAAAGGAATGCGCTTGCGTTTAAGCCACTTGACTTCACGTTCCATGATTTCCACCGGTTTCTCAACAAATTTTAGTGTTTTATCAACACGAATTTCGTCAAGCGGTATGTGGAGGTTCTCATCAGCTAAACACCTCTTGAGATTGGACACGTGAAAGGTTGGATGAACATTTCCAAGTTCAGGAGGTAACTCAAGTCTGTAGGCTACCTTACCGATTCTTTCGACGATCTTGAATGGTCCAACGTATCTAGGTGCAAGTTTTCCTTTCTTTCCAAATCTGATAACACCTTTCCAAGGTGAGACCTTAAGTAATACACGATCACCGACTTGAAAATCCAAGGGCTTGCGTTTTAGGTCCGCGTAACTCTTTTGACGGCTTCTAGCTGTCTGAAGGTTATCACGAACTTTCTTGACCTTATCTGTTGTCTCTAAGATGAGGGCAGGTCCAGTAAGCTGAGCCTCGCCGATCTCATTCCAGCAGACTGGTGAATGAAATTTTCGACCATAGAGAGCCTCGAAAGGAGCCATGTTGATGCGGGAGTGATAACTGTTGTTGTAGGAGAATTCAATCAACGGAAGATGTGAATCCCAACTACCACCAAAATCGATCACACAAGCTCTAAGCATATCCTCCAGAGTCTGGATTGTTCTTTCAGACTAACCATCCGTTTGCGGATGATAAGCTGTGCTCAGATTAAGTTGGGTCCCCATAGCAGATTGCATGGTTCTCTAAAAATGAGAAGTGAAACAAGCATCTCTGTCAGAAATGATGTTCAAAGGAACACCATGTCGAGCTACAATTTCATCCACATAGATTTTAGCAAGTTTGTCAACAGAAAAATCCTCACGGATTGGCAACAAATGCGCTGACTTAGTAAGACGATCAACGACTACCCAGATGGCATCATGACCTTTCTTTGTGCGCGGGAGTTTAGTAATGAGATCCATAGTAACGTTTTCCCATTTCCAAACTGGGATCTCTGGTTGTTCCAATAAACCAGAAGGACGCTGATGTTCAGCCTTAACCTTAAGACAAGTAAGGCATTTTGATACATATAAGGCAATGTCTTTCTTCATACCAGGCCACCAACACTGACTATGAAGATCCTTATACATTTTATCTGAGCCAGGATGAACAGAATAACAAGATTTATGGGCTTCATCCATAAGCAAGGTACAAAGATTATCTTGGCTTGGGACCCACAAACGGTCCATGAAGTAATACGATCCATTGTCCTTCTGTTCCAGATCAGGTGTTATGTGATAGGGAAATTCCTTATCCATCAAACCTTGTGAAACACAAGATTGTTGAGCCTGAGAAATACGTGCTTGGATATCGGATTGTGCTTGAATATCAGATTGAACACGAACACAAGGAAGCTTAGTACGTTCCTTGCGACTCAAAGCATCGGCTACGACGTTCACCTTACTAGGATGGTAGCGAATTTCGCAGTCATAGTCGTTTAGAAGCTCGACCCAACGTCGTTGCCTCATGTTGAGTTCTTTCTGATTGAAGATATGCTGAAGACTTTTGTGGTCAGTAAAAACCACACATTTTGTACCGTACAAATAGTGTCTCCAAATCTTAAGAGCGAAGACAACTGCACCCAACTCAAGATCATGAGTGGTGTAGTTCTTTTCATGTATCTTCAACTACCTTGATGCGTATGCTATGACTTTGTTTCTTTGCATCAGGACGCAACCAAGACCTAATTTAGATGCATCGCAATAAACAACGAAATCATCATTGCCCTCAGGCAAGGTTAGAACAGGCACGTCACAAAGTTTCTTTTTCAAGTTTTGAAAAGCTTCCTCTTGTTTGAATCCCCAATCAAAGGGCTTGTTCTTCTGAGTTAGAGCAGTTAGAGGAACTGCAATCTTTGAGAAAATTTCAATGAAGCGGCGATAATAACCCGCAAGACCAAGAAAAGAACGAACTTCAGTAGGAGTAGTAGGCGTATCCCAATCCTTAATCGCACTGATCTTGGAGGGATCTACATGAATACCTTGTTCGTTGACAATATGTCCTAGGAATTGAACTTCTTTAAGCCAAAATTCACACTTGGAGAATTTGGCGAAAAGTTGCTCTTTCTTTAGGAGTTCCAAAGTAAGACGAAGATGTTGCTCATGATCAGCTCGCGTCTTAGAATATATCAAGATGTCATCAATGAAAACGATGATGAACTTATCCAAATAAGGCTTGCAGACCCTATTCATCTAGTCCATGAAAACAGCAGGAGCATTTGTGACACCCCAGGAAAATCAGTAAACGATACAACTTACCTAGCTTCCTCAGTAACCGCATGCTAAATTTCGGGACGAAATTTCTTTTAAGTTGGGGATAATGTGACAACTCGAATTTCCAAGATTTCTATTTAGCATTTATTTCACGTTCATGTATTGTTTAGTTGTTTATTTGCACAATTAGTTGCCATGGAATTATATACGTTTTGATGCAATGAATCGTATTGTGTGATTGTGCATGGTTGTTTGTTAATTGTGAAAGACTATGAAATTGTTATGAGATGGTGTACATGTGTAAAATATGATACTTAGGGAGGTAGAGGGTAATTAGTGAAATCCTAGAGATTCTTAACCCTAATCCCTTGTTCACTAATCATTTTCACAAAACTAAAGCACGTACTGTATTCTCTAATCCTCTAACAATCATTATCACCGTCATCATTGGCACAAGACATTCAACACTTTGATTCCACATTCTCTCTAGAATCAACACAAGGTAAATGCTTATTGGTTATTGATTGCTTGATTAATATCAATTCTTGATTCTTGATTATGTGTTCATGAAAACCCTAGCTTTCATATGATACTTCTGTGGTTTTTGTTTGAGTTCTGATGATTTAGAAATGATGTTGATTAGTGTATGATCAATTGTCGGATGTTAAGACTCAAGACATGCTAGGATGATTGAATTGATAATTGAATTGCTGCTAGACAGAATGCAAATATGTAATTAGGGTTTCACTATCGCATGAGAACATAAAACGTAACTGATACAATCTCTATGAAGTGAACATTCGTATGTTTGATTTTCTGTCTGAGTTTAAGTGTTGATATATGTCCGACTTTTAAAACAAGTTAAGGGATCCGAGTTCTTGTCTAATGTTCTGTCCGAATTTCAAAAGGAATCAGGGGTTATCCGACTTTTAACCCTAGTAAAGGGGGTCCGAGTTTTGTGTGTTGTGGTCCGAGGTTTGGGCTTCAAGCCCTTAGTCCGACTTTTGGGGCCTCACAAGGGTCCGAGTTTTTATTTGCCTCACATTGGTCCGAGTTTCATAGGGGCATGGCCCATGTCCGAGTTTTGTGGCCCAAACCCCATGTCCGACCTTTGAACCCCCACCCCCTTGGTCCGAATTTTGAACCCCAAACCCGCCTCACATGGTCCGACTTTTAATCCCCATGTGCTAGTCTGACTTTTAAACAGGGGAACCCCCCCCCCCAACACTTGTCCGAGCTTTTAAGAAGGGCAAGGCTCTGTCTATTTTGTGTATGATTAATATGAGGCCATGTATTGTATGTTAATTTATGATTGGATCTGTTAGATGTGTATGCTACTGTGTTTAGCCACAAACTCTGATTAAGCTTGATAACGATGTTAATGTGTTAAGTATGTTAACGTTGGCAATTAGGTTAAATATCCATGATAGATTAAACTGTGTAATCAAGGACGCGACGCATGAATTATGTGAATACGATTAACTGTTTACGTGATGTATGATTCTGTATATAATCGTATGATACTGGATGCAACTGAATGATCTTGCATGTATGAATCGGTCTATGTGATATCATCCTGTACACAATAAGCACACAAAACACAGTTGCTTGATTTCTAATGACTTGCAAACCCTAATTGGATGCAAATACTTACATCGTATCATGTGCAACATATCCTAGGTCGTGTGTAACGGACTTAGACATTTGATAAACCCTAGAGCATAGCCTACCGAGCAAACCAAGGTGAGTTCACACAGACAAGGCATGGGGTTCCCAAGGTGGGAATGGGATTGATTTATTTATTTGTACTTCTCTAGATAATGGAACGTAGTGATATGATCCTCGGGTGAGGAAGGTGATTGGTTAAGATACTACTAGACTAGTGATGCTTATAGAACTGATCTTCGCACACACGCAGGGATTGACTGCGATAAAATGACTGATCTTCGCACACATGCCAGGGTTGGCTGCGATAATATGACTAATCTTCGCACACATGCCTAGGAAGGCTGTGAACTATACACTAAAACTTCGCATAGGTGCCGGGTGGCCGCGATACGAACATACCTAGTTTAGAATACTTGAGAATTTTCCCTAATCTTCGCATACATGCCTAGAGGGCTGCGATACGAACTAATACGATACATGACTTAAGGAACGAACACAGGGCTTACTATACTATTACAATTACTGAACTATTAACTGTGAACTCGCTCAACTAGTTGTTGACTCTCTGCTGCATGCCTTGCAGGACCTTAGGTACTTATGGAGCTTGCACAGGAAGGAGCATGTCGTTGTGGAGCATGGATCGTGGTTGTTATGTTAAACTTTATAACATTTGAACTTATTACTTACATTGGGTTTTCATACTTATGCTTCCGCTACACTTTGAAACTATAATACGTTTTGAATACCTATCGTATTGAATGATTGATTTGCATTTATTTTACTTGATATTAATTACATGTTCAATATAATTGGTGGCTTGATCCTGGTCAGTCACGCTCCCAAGCGGTGATATTCCGCAGGTGGATTTTGGGGGTGTGGCAGATTGGTATCAGAGCCATTGGTTATAGAGAACATGGTTTTAATATTGGAAAACGTTTTTATTAAAACCAGACTATAACCAGAACAGTGCTCTCAACGATCCACAACGACGCTTCGCTCCACGTGCAAGACTCAACCTCCTAGGTAATAAGATTATTGTTTATTGCCTACATGCTAGAATTACATAGAACTTTGCTCGTGGTATGTTTAGATCACATTGCTCACTATATGTTATTGCTTGAGAACACTTATGTGCTTACACTCTTCTGTCATCACACTACTCGCGAACCATTCTCACTTACGTTACATTTGCTATGAAGATCATGGCCGGATATATCAACATGACACAAGCCCAGTTGACGGCTCTCATTAACGAACGAATTGTTGCGGCACTTGCAGCCATACAAGCAGGAGGTAAACCCTGCAGTCGTAACTAGGATCTTTAGATCCTACACTCCTAAACCAACTCTTGTGTTTAACCTTGTCCTATTCTTATACACAATAGGTCAACACGCTCAGTCACCTGTTTACACCTTCAAAAATCTCAAGGATTGCCAACCTAGTACCTTCAGTGGAACTAAGGGAGTTGAAGGCCTCCTCCACTGGTTCGAGAGGCTCGAAACTGACTTCGAGGTGTGTGATTGCCCTGAGTCTCGTAGAGTAAAGTTTGCTACTGGAACACTCAAAGGTGCTGCATTAACCTGGTGGGAAGCACAGGTTCAAATGTTAGGGCTGGCAGTTGCTAATGCCACCCCCTGGAACGAGTTCAAGGACCTATTTAAGGAAGAGTTTTGCAGTCGAGAAGACATCCACAAACTAGAGGTAGAGTTCCTCAACCTACAGATGGTGGGGTCTGAAATTGAAGCTTATACGAAGAGATCAAACGAATTAGCCACATTTTGTTCCACTATGGTAGACCCTCCCACAAAACGCATGGAACTGTATCTCAAGGGTCTGGTGCCCGAAATCCAGAGTCATATGACTGCAGCTAGTCTTGGCACTATCCAGCAAGTCACTAGGCTTGCTCATCGTCTCACAGACCAGGCTGTAGGACAGAACAAACTACCAAAACGTGTCAAAACTGATACTGCATGTGCTTCTAGTGATAACAAACGCAAGTGGGATGAAAGCCTGAGCAAGGAATTAATTTTGGTCCAGCCTCTGGCGCAGCAGCAAGAGATAGATGACTACCAGAGCCCCAGACAACAGTTTTCTAGTAGTCATGGGCAGAAAAGGTATCGAGGAATTCACCCATGGTGCAACAATTGTAACAGACACCACGGTGGCCAGTGCAACAAGGGTCGTTGCCAGCGGTGTCTCAAGATTGGTCATGAAGCTAAGGATTGTCGAAACTCACGTCCTGTAACTCAAGAACAACAAAGACCGCCTCAATCTTCACAGAACCAGCAACTACAACTACTAGCTCCACAGAACACACAGTAGCAGCCACAGCGTGGAAACCGGGGATGTTTCCAGTGTGGGGCTAAAGGTCATTTTAAACGCGATTACCCTCAGTTAAACCAGGACCAGACTCAGAACCACGACCATGGAAACAGGGACGACAACGGGGATAGCGTTGGGGGAAGCAATGGAAACAATGACGCCGGGGCAACGTGTACGTGATTGGTCAGGGTGACGCAAGGAACGATCTTATCATAATAATGGGTAAGTTTCTTCTTGTCGACTTCTATGTTACTATATTGTCTGATTCGGGTGTGAATACCAATTATATGTCTTTGAAAGTTAGTCGAATGTTAAAACGTACACCAACTCCCTTGAACACCCAACGTGTCGTAGTGTTAGTTAATGGTAAAGGTCTAGAGGCCGTACAAAGTTCAGGGTTGTAATCTTATCCTCGCTGGGTAGACGTTCCCTATCTACTTCATTCCTATAGTTCTGGACAGCACCTACACCTCGCGCACCGTATCGCTTAGCTCCATCCGAATTGGAAGAACTATCGACGCAGCTACAAGAACTCTTGGATAAGGGATTTATCCGACCTATCTTTTCGCCTTGGGGAGCTCCAGTGTTATTTGTGAAAAAGAAGGACGGTACCTTCAGGATGTGCATAGACTACCGGGAACTCAACAGGGTGACGGTGAAGAATCGTTATCCTCTTCCACGAATTGACAACTTATTCGACCAGTTGCAAGGGTCGTGCTACTACTCCAAGATAGATTTGAGGTTAGGTTACCATCAGCTGAGAGTCCGTGACGAGGACGTCTCCAAAACAGTATTTAGAACTCGCTACGGCCATTACGAGTTTCTCGTCATGCCATTCGGGCTTACGAACGCACCTGCAGTTTTCATGGATCTTATGAACAGGGTGTGCAAACCCTATCTAGACAAGTTCGTCATTGTCTTCATCGACGACATTCTGATATACTCCAAGAGTCAGGAGGAACACGAGCAGCACTTACGTCTTATCTTGGAACTTCTTCGAAAGGAACAACTATACGCCAAGTTTTCAAAATGCGACTTCTGGCTTCGTGAAGTCCACTTCTAGGCCACATAGTAAATAAGGACGGGATCCATATTGATCCATCCAAGGTAGATTCGATCAGGAACTGGCCTGCACCACGTACACCAACATAAATACGCCAATTCTTGGGTTTGGCGGGATACTACAGACGGTTCATCAAAGATTTTTCAAAGATCGCACAGCCGCTTACTATGCTGACACAGAAAGGTGTCACCTACCGTTGGGGAGATTCCGAGGAAACCGTTTTCAGTACTTAAAGGATAGGCTTTGCAGCGCGCCTATTCTCTCATTGCCAGAGGGCACGAACGATTTTGTGGTCTATTGTGACGCATCGATACAGGGGCTTGGTTGTGTATTGATGCAACGGGATAAAGTTATTGCCTACGCTTCTCGTCAACTCAAGGTCCACGAACGAAACTACACGACGCACGATTTAGAGCTGGGAGCTGTTGTTTTCGCGCTCAAGATATGGCGACACTACCTGTACGGTACCAAGTGCACAATTTACACCGATCACAGGAGTCTCGAGCATATCTTCAAGCAGAAGGAATTGAACATGCGTCAACGACGATGGGTCGAGTTACTTAATGATTACGAATGCGCCATCAAGTACCATCCAGGCAAAGCCAATGTTGTGGCTGACGCTCTCAACCGGAAAGACACTCTACCTAAGCGTGTACGAGCTTTACAGCTTACCATTCAGTCTGATCTTCCTGCACAGATACGAACTGCTCAGATAGAAGCATTAAAACCCGAAAACGTCAAGGCTGAAGCCTTACGCGGCTCAAGGAAACGGATGGAACAAAAGGAAGACGGCGCCTACTATGTAACGGGGCGTATTTGGGTCCCACTTTTTGGCGGTTTACGCGAGCTGGTAATGGACGAAGCTCACAAGTCACGCTACTCGGTACATCCAGGGTCGGATAAAATGTACCACGACATCAGAACTACATACTGGTGGCCTAGCATGAAAGCCCACATCGCTACTTACGTCGGCAAGTGTTTGACATGTGCAAAAGTCAAAGTGGAGTATCCGAAACCAGCGGGCCTACTTCAGCAACCCAAGATACCGCAATGGAAATGGGAAGAAATTTCCATGGATTTTGTTAGAGGCCTACCCAGATCCCAACATGGGAATGACACCATATGGGTGATCGTGGATCGACTCACCAAGTCTGCACACTTCCTGGCTATAAAGGAAACGGATAAGTTCTCCACTCTCGCAGACATCTATCTTAAAGAAGTTGTTTCGAGGCACGGGGTGCCCACCTCCATCGTTTCGGATCGAGATGCACGATTCACGTCAGAGCTACGGCAAGCGATACATAAATCTTTCGGCTCACGGTTAGATATGAGCACAGCGTATCACCCTCAGACGGATGGGCAGTCTGAGCGAACGATCCAAACTCTTGAAGACATGCTTCGGGCATGTGTTATTGATTTCGGCAACGGCTGGGAAAAGCACCTCCCTTTGGTGGAGTTCTCATACAATAACAGCTATCACACCAGCATACAAGCCGCTCCATTCGAGGCATTGTACGGGCGTAAATGTCGGGTCACCTCTCTGTTGGGCAGAGGTGGGGGATAGTCAGATCACGGGTCCGGAGATTGTAGTGGACGCTACAGAAAAGATTGCACAAATACGACAACGCATGGCGGCAGCACGCGACCATCAGAAAGCCTACGCGGATAAGCGTAGGAAACCGTTGGAATTTCAGGTCGGGGACCGGGTTTTACTAAAAGTCTCACCCTGGAAGGGTGTGGTTCGTTTTGGCAAACGGGGCAAACTAAATCCGCGGTATGTCGGACCGTTGAGATCATTGAGAAAATAGGCAAAGTGGCCTACAAGCTAAACCTACCAGCTGAACTCGGTGCAGTTCACAATGTTTTCCACGTGTCAAATCTGAAGAAGTGCCTATCAGATGAGACCCTCATAGTTCCTTTTAAGGAACTCGCTATCGACGAGCGGTTGCAGTTCGTCGAGAAACCTGTAGAAATCACGGACCGGGATGTTAAGGTCCTCAAGCACAAGAGAATCCCTCTTGTTCGACTTCGTTGGAACTCCAAATGTGGCCCAGAGTACACCTGGGAACGCGAAGACCAGATGACAGAAAAGTACCCCCAGTTATTCGGGACCAATGCAACCACTACTGAGACTGAAGCTACTACTGCGAAATTTCGGGACGAAATTCCAAATCAACGGGGGGATGATGTGACACCCCAGGAAAATCAGTAAACGATACAACTTACCTAGCTTCCTCAGTAACCGCATGCTAAATTTCGAGACGAAATTTCTTTTAAGTTGGGGATAATGTGACAACTCGAATTTCCAAGATTTCTATTTAGCATTTATTGCACGTTCATGTATTGTTTAGTTGTTTATTTGCACAATTAGTTGCCATGGAATTATATACGTTTTGATGCAATGAATCGTATTGTGTGATTGTGCATGGTTGTTTGTTAATTGTGAAAGACTATGAAATTGTTATGAGATGGTGTACATGTGTAAAATATGATACTTACGGAGGTAGAGGGTAATTAGTGAAATCCTAGAGATTCTTAACCCTAATCCCTTGTTCACTAATCATTTTCACAAAACCAAAGCACGTACTGTATTCTCTAATCCTCTAACACTCATTATCACCGTCATCATTGGCACAAGACATTCAACACTTTGATTCCACATTCTCTCTAGAATCAACACAAGGTAAATGCTTATTGGTTATTGATTGCTTGATTAATATCAATTCTTGATTCTTGATTATGTGTTCATGAAAACCCAAGCTTTCATATGATACTTCTGTGGTTTTTGTTTGAGTTCTGATGATTTAGAAATGATGTTGATTAGTGTATGATCAATTGTCGGATGTTAAGACTCAAGACATGCTAGGATGATTGAATTGATAATTGAATTGCTGCTAGACAGAATGCAAATATGTAATTAGGGTTTCACGATCGCATGAGAACATAAAACGTAACTGATATAATCTCTATGAAGTGAACATTCGTATGTTTGATTTTCTGTCTGAGTTTAAGTGTTGATATATGTCCGACTTTTAAAACAAGTTAAGGGATCTGAGTTCTTGTCTAATGTTCTGTCCGAATTTCATAAGGAATCAGGGGTTATCCGACTTTTAACCCTAGTAAAGGGGGTCCGAGTTTTGTGTGTTGTGGTCCGAGGTTTGGGCTTCAAGCCCTTAGTCCGACTTTTGGGGCCTCACAAGGGTCCGAGTTTTTACTTGCCTCACATTGGTCCGAGTTTCAAAGGGGCATGGCCCATGTCCGAGTTTTGTGGCCCAAACCCCATGTCCGACCTTTGAACCCCCACCCCCTTTGGTCCGAATTTTGAACCCCAAACCCCCCTCACATGGTCCGACTTTTAATCCCCATGTGCTAGTCCGACTTTTAAACAGGGGAAACCCCCCCCCCCCCAACACTTGTCCGAGCTTTTAAGAAGGGCAAGGCTCTGTCTATTTTGTGTATGGTTAATATGAGGCCATGTATTGTATGTTAATTTATGATTGGATCTGTTAGATATGTATGCTACTGTGTTTAGCCACAAACTCTGATTAAGCTTGATAACGATGTTAATATGTTAAGTATGTTAACGTTGGCAATTAGGTTAAATATCCACGATAGATTAAACTGTGTAATCAAGGACGCGACGCATGAATTATGTGAATACGATTAACTGTTTACGTGATGTATGATTCTGTATATAATCGTATGATACTGGATGCAACTAAATGATCTTGCATGTATGAATCGGTCTATGTGATATCATCCTGTACACAATAAGCACACAAAACACAGTTGCTTGATTTCTAATGACTTGCAAACCCTAATTGGATACAAATACTTACATCGTATCATGTGCAACATATCCTAGGTCGTGTGTAACAGACTTAGACATTTGATAAACCCTAGAGCATAGCCTACCGAGCAAACCAAGGTGAGTTCACACAGACAAGGCATGGGGTTCCCAGGGTTGGAATGGGATTGATTTATTTATTTGTACTTCTCTAGATAATGGAACGTAGTGATATGATCCTCGGGTGAGGAAGGTGATTGGTTAAGATACTGCTAGACTAGTGATGCTTATAGAACTGATCTTCGCACACACGCCGGGATTGGCTGCGATAATATGACTGATCTTCGCACACATGCCAGGGTTGGCTGCGATAATATGACTAATCTTCGCACACATGCCTAGGAAGGCTGCGAACTATACACTAAAACTTCGCACAGGTGCCGGGTGGCCGCGATACGAACATACCTAGTCTAGAATACTTGAGAATTTTCCCTAATCTTCGCATACATGCCTAGAGGGCTGCGATACGAACTAATACGATACATGACTTAAGGAACGAACACAGGGCTTACTATACTATTACAATTACTGAACTATTAACTGTGAACTCGCTCAACTAGTTGTTGACTCTCTGCTGCATGCCTTGCAGGACCTTAGGTACTTATGGAGCTTGCACAGGAAGGAGCATGTCATTGTGGAGCATGGATCGTGGTTGTTATGTTAAACTTTATAACACTTGAACTTATTACTTACATTGGGTTTTCATACTTATGCTTCCGCTACACTTTGAAACTATAATTACGTTTTGAACACCTATCGTATTGAATGATTGATTTGCATTTATTTTACTTGATATTAATTACATGTTCAATATGATTGGTGGCTTGATCCTGGTCAGTCACGCTCCCAAGCGGTGATATTCCGCAAGTGGATTTTGGGGGTGTGACAGCATTAGTCAAACCGAATGGCATGACTGTGAACTCATAATGCCCATAACGAGTGCGGAACGCTGTCTTGGGAATATCTTCTTCATGCACACAAAGTTGATGATATCCAGATCGCAGATCAATATTTGAAAAATAAGAAGCGCCCTGCAATTGATCAAAGAGATCATTGATGTGAGGTAGGGGATATCGATTCTTGATGGTGAGCTTGTTTAGCTCACGATAATCGATACACATCCTAAAACATCCATCCTTCTTCTTGACAAAAAGGACTGGAGCACCCCAAGGTGAAAAGCTAGGACGGATAAAACCTTTGTCAGAGAGTTCCTGAAGCTGCTTAGACAACTCTTGCATCTCGGACGGTGCAAGACGATATGGAGCTCTGGCAATGGGATTTGCACCAGGTACGGGATCAATACGGAACTCGACTTGGCGTGCTGGGGGTAGACCAGGTAACTCTTCAGGAAATACTTCAGAATAATCCCGTACAACAGGAATATCTTGAATAGACTTACCTTTGCCCTTATCTGCTATAACATGTGCCAAAATGCCACATAGTTCTTTCGCAGATACTTCCGAGCTTTAAAACAACACATGAGTTTGAGACCACCAGCGGGTTTCTCACCACGAACTTGTAGGATCTCACCTGTCGAAAGTGGCACACGAACGATATTATCAAAACAAACTACCTCTGCGTGATGCTTGGCTAATCAATCCATACCCACAATAACGTCGAAGCTTCCAAGTTGCATAGGCGTGAGGTCAATGGGAAAAAGATGGTTGTTAAGGTTCAACTCGCAATTGCGGAGAACAGAATCAAGAAAAATGGGTTCACCACTAGCCACTTCTACTGTCAATGGTTTACCTAGTTTTGTTCTAGAGACGCAAAGCAATGGTTCAAAAGATAAAGACACAAAACTCTTATCGGCACCCGAATCGAAAAGAACAGATGCTGGCTGGTTATTAATAAAGAACGTACCGTTCACCACATTATCATCTGCTTGTGCCTCTTGTGCGTTCATGTTGAAGACTCGACCTCGAGCCTGAGCCTGATTCTGATTCTGGTTGGCTAGTCTTGGGTACCGGTTTCTGTAGTGGGTCAGATCCCCACAATTGTAGCACGAACCAGGAGGAAAATGAGGTCGTGCAGCTTGACCTTGTTGCTGAGCAATTTGTTGGGCTTGGTTCTGAACTGCCTGATTCTGGTTAGTAGGAATGCCGCAGGTCGCAGCAAGATGACCATTTCTTCCACAGTTGGTGCATTGACGACTCTGAAGATGAGGTGGGTGATGGCCGTTACACCTGTTGCACAAAGGTGCATTGCCAAGATAAGGCTTCTTGGTTAGTGGTTGCGCAGGCTGATTGGGTGCAACTTGAGCCTGTGCAGTAACGGCATAGTTTTGGGAAGCCTTTCGATTCCTAGACCCCCTTGAGGAACCAGAATCCTTTCCCTTCTTGTTTTGACCTTTCTTGTTATCTCCTTTGTCAGACGCCTGCTTCTTACCCTCGTCACCCTTTTTGTGCAGCTTCCCCTTTCAAATCTGCGACTCAGTCAGTGTCGCTGCTAACTAGATCGCCTGACGGAGTGTGGTAGGGTTACTACCAGTAATGATGTCTTGTACCGAGTCAGGTAGGCCGTCGGTGTACCTTTCGATAGCCTTGTCGAGTGGGGCAACCATTGTTGGGCAAAGCAGACTCAACTCCTCAAACCTATCATTATATGCCCGGTGCTCGCCACTGTATTGTTTTAAGTCATCAAACTCTTTCTCCAAAGCTCGATGTTCATGACGAGGACAGAAATCCCTCATCATAAGGGCCCTAAGTTCAGCCCATGTCTGTGCTAGAGCAACTTCTGCACCACGGTCTCTCATTACCCCGTTCCACCACGTAAGAGCCCTCTTCTGAAACACACTCGAAGAAAACTCGACCTTGCGATTGTCAGGACACTACACGTGACGGAAAGTATTCTCAATGCTCTCGAACCATTGAAGAAGCCCAGTTGCTCCCTCAAAACCACTAAACTTGAGTGGTTTAGCCGAGTTAAAATTCTTGAAATTGCATGGAGCATTGTTGTTGTTGTTGGCTTCGTTCCATTGAGCAAAGAGATTTGGGAATTGAGCTGCCATTTGCTGCGCAATAATTTCTGCCAGTTTAGCAGTCGCTATCTGGTTTTCGCGTCAAGGAAGGCATTCTAAAAGAGGAAAACATGAAAGGAAACGAGTGAGATGATTGGATGAAGAGAATGAGATGAAATAATTTCAACAAAAGCAAAGATGGTGGTTACGCATCACAAAGCAAACAAGCAACACACAGTGTCTAATCAAAGTAAACGGGTCAAAAATAATGTATCGAGAAGACATGTTCGCCTATAAGTGAACACTCACCCCAAGAGTTCCCAGGTAAGAGTGACTGGTCCTATTATTTGGATTTGTACGAACACTCTAGCTTTAGACAGAAAACCCAGGGTACAGGCATTCACTCTTCCAGTTTGCACGTGTTCACACTATTTAAAACCCAAAACTTTGACGAGATTTTTGAAAATTCAAAGGGGTTGAAAACCTTATAACAGAGGGTTCAAAACCTAGTAATAAATCATCCTAGAACAGATGATTAATTTTCAAAGCGGATTCGGAATCGATGTTCTCGTTGTGGTTATCACCTAAGGATAGGTGATGTTGGACCGTTCTTTGACCCGAAAAGTCAGTCAGAGTAGCTCATCCTCACATATAAAGGCGGAATCAGAATATGCAAGGTTACAACAGCTTGTCCTATTAAGTTCCTTTGCTTTTATTGCTTTTCTACTGAAATTTTGACAGAGTTTCGCTCCAGCATACACATCTACATTCTCAGACCGCTCAGACGAACACCCTATATAAAGACATCCTGGTTCGCTCATATGACATGCCATATGAGCGGACCTGGAACAACTTGACACAAAAGCGAACCAGCTAAGACCAAAAGAGCGAACCACTATGCAACATGACAAATAAGCGAACCTAACTCTATTTTACATAATATTTACATTTTGACCCCCTGTTGACTAATCTTGACTTCAGACTTTTTGTAGACGCAGTCAACAGACATTCCGTGCATCAACAGACTCCCCCTTGGATGTTGACGTAGTCTTTATCAGTCTTTAGATCCATAGTCTTCAGTCTTAGACTTTTCTTCAACTCTGTCTATTCTCACAAGCATTCTTCACAGGTTTCAGGATTAACACCTTGCTCTTACTTCAACTTCCCAATAGCTGTTGATCCAGACTCCCCCTTTCACAGACTCTTCCTCTCAGTATGCTGAGATCTTAAAATATCTGGTTCAAGCTTTGACAATTTGCCTTCGTTGGAATAATAAAGTCTCCAAACCTGTTACTCAACCAATATCATTAAAATTCATCTTTTTCAGCCAATAAAAACAAATTTAATCAGTTCTAGCAATCCACTCAAATATTCAAGTTCAAGTTAATGATCCTGAACACCTGATTAATCTACCAAGTTCAATTTAATGACCCTGGTTGATCTTTTGACGAATTCAACTGATTTAGTAAAATCATTTTCAACTTTTTCTGAAAATAACAAGTATCAACTTAATGAACTTGTTTGTGACTTTGAAAACAATCAAACTTCCATCAATGTAAGCTCTCCTCATTCTTCAGCTCAGAACCTCCTGCATCTGCTTCATCTTTCTAGAATCCGACAATCAACTTTCCACTCTGGTTTGTCTAAAATAAAGTAGAAATAAAATCTTTTTGGATTTTAAGATGATCTAAACTAAGAAATGAAATAAAAGAAAACTTAAATTGCGGAAATAAACTATTTGCAAGTTTTATTTTTGGCGAGTGTGTCAGGGAATCATATAAGCTTTTCAGACAGATTACAAGTACCGTTAAGCTACATTACATACTCAGACTTAAACAATTCACCTCGATTGTCGATATACTGATCCATTTAAAATTCTCACACAAACTTCAATCTATTCAAGATACCGTTTAAGTATTTTAAGAACTTAGATCAATTCATGTGTCCCACCTCTTGAATATACTCCCGTATCCAGAATCCCAATATTCAGTCTTACAGGCAAGAATACTACAATGATGTCTGTACATAAATTAGGGGTTAAATGCGAGAACTGAGGGATCTCAGGTCAGAACTTCCGTTCAGCTTAGAGATATCAGCTTCGACTTAGCAATGTGTCCCCTTTAGAGGATCTTTTCAGCTACAACAACTGATTATCAATTTTATTGTCTAATCAACTGAGGGCTTTATGCTATATTCCAAGCATTTTGTGGTAAAGTATTAGCCAAGGACTAGGTCAGAACTACCGTTCAGCAGAAGTCCGGAATAATACCCCAGACATCATAGAGTACAAACACCTAGTATATCAGAATACGAGACCTTTCAAACGAGATTTCAGGGGTTACCTATATATCCAAGTAGTGTTCCCCACGAATTTCACCAGTTTGAAATTTTAGGTTTATATCCCGAATAAATCTACTAAATGTACGAAAACCTATCGACACATCGTTAGTGAGACTGTTTAACTCATTTTGTCTTTCCAAATCTTTAGCATACTGTAATTGTCTAGCTGATGTACTATCATTTTCCCTATATACACAAGCTCTTTTTCAATTTTATCATGTTTTTGTATTTTTGCATTTTTACCGTTTTTGTATTTTTCTGAAAATAAACTATGTACAACTATCTATCTCCTCCTAAATACCAAAACACGTAAAAAACCGACAAACCATCGCAGATTGTTTCTCATCTTCATCCGCAACAGTACTCTCATCAACGCTCACAACCCCTTCCAACACCGAAAGCAATTTCATACCATTAAGTTTTAACAAATATTGAAACCGATTTTTATCAAAAGCTTTGGTATGCAAATCAGCTTTTTGTTCGTCAGTGTGGATTTTCTCAATTCGTATCAACTTTTTCTCGAAGCAATCGCGAATAAAGTGATGACGAATCTTGATATGTTTAGTTTTAGCGTGATGTACTTGATTTTTAGTTATATTAATTGCGGCCTCATTATCAACAAACAGAGGTGTGTTAAGAAACTGCAAACCGTAGTCGCGCATCTGTTGCTGTATCCACAGGAGCTGAGAGCAGCAACTGCTAGCAGAAACATACTCCGCTTCACATGTAGATAGCGCCACAGATGTTTGTTTCTTACACTGCCAGGTAACCAATCTCGGACCAAAGAACTGGCATCCTGCAGTTGTTGATTTCGCGTTGACTTTGCAGCATCCGAAATCTGAATCGGAATACCCTTCGAGCGTAAAATCGCCTTTTCTAGGATACCATAACCCCAATGACGGAGTACCTTTCAGGTAACGCAATATCCTCTTGACAATAATCATGTGCGATTCTCTCGGGTTAGACTGAAATCTTGCTGCGAGGCACGTTGGGTACATGATGTCAGGACGTGAAGCAGTTAGATACATCAAAGAACCTATCATGGAATGGTAAAACGTGTCATCAGCCCTGTCTCCGGTGAGATCTGGGTGAATCCCATGATTAGTCGCAAGTGGGGTAGCAGCTGGAGTAGAACTTGACATTCCAAATTTTTCTAGAATATCATGCACGTACTTCGTTTGATGAATAAAAATTCCCTCAGGAAGTTGTTCAACTTGTAAACCCAGAAAGAATTTCATCTCCCCCTTTGATGACATTTCGAATTTCTGCTTCATCACCTGTTCGAAATCTTTGCATAATTTCTCATTTGTTGACCCAAAAATTATATCGTCCACATAAATTTGTACTATCAGAAGATGACCATCAACGACTTTAGTAAAGAGAGTGGCATCCACTTTTCCACGTATAAACTGGTTAGCGAGTAGGTGTTGAGACAAAGTCTCGTACCAGGCCCTCGGCGCCTGATGTAAACCATACAACGCTTTGTCCAGCAGATAAACTTTGTTCTTGTGGATTGGGTCAGTAAAGCCCGGCGGCTGACCAACATAAACCTCCTCTTTGACCTTCCCATAAATAAATGCGGATTTAACATCTAACTGATATACTTTGAAATTCTTCCAAGACGCAAATGCTAGGAAAATTCTGATAGCCTCTAGTCGTGCGACAGGAGCATAGACTTCGGTAAAATCAATCCCCTCCTGTTGACTAAATCCCTGAACAACGAGTCGAGCTTTATTCCTTACAACCACTCCTCTGTCGTCTCTCTTACACTTGCAAACCCATTTTGTATTGATTTATCTTTAACCATCCGGCAAATCAACTAACTTCCACACCCCCAACTTTTCAAACTGACTTAACTCTTCTTGCATCGCTATGACCCAAGAGTCTTCAGTAAGCGCCTCTTTGTAAGTTCTCGGTTCGACCTGCGAGATAAAACAACTTAATGAAAATTCAGTTTGTAAAGGTGCTACTGTAGAATAAAAACATGTTAAGCCCTGGTCAATTTGACGTCTCGTGCGAACGCCCGATTGCAATTCTCCTATTATCAACTCCTCTGGATGATAATAAAGAGTTCGCGGCATCACTTCGCTTGGAACTTCTACATTTCCCTCCAGATTAGTAACATTCTGTTCTGCATCTTGATCACCAACTTGGTTTGTTTGACTTGATAACTGGATCTGCTCCCCCTCAAGGTCTGAATCACCATGGTCAAAAACTGGCATATTTTCAGCTTCTTGATCATCATTCACCTCCGACTGATTACTAGGAACAACTTCATCATCATGTTCACCAGCATTACTAGGACCTGCTTCATCATCATTCGAAGTTTCCCGAGGTCCTCTAGAATACTCCGCTGGAAACCTGAGCTGCGACTCATACTCTCGCAAAATATCCAGCTCATCAAAGAAATCTTCTTCTTCCTCTGATTCTTCTCTCATGTCAAACGAATCCCAAAGTTTGTCATAATGATAACGCCATGAATCCCCAGGATTCTGTGGCGGCATAGTGTACCCCTGACATTCAACATTTGCTGCCTCAATAATCTGCTTGTCGCTTGGAATGAAGACACGTCTCAAAGGACTTGAATAACCCACAAAGATTCCCTCAACGCTCTTCGGACCAAACTTTCCTTTAGGCTCTATCACCGTACAGGGTGACCCGAACGGTTCTAGATACTTAAAATTCGGCTTGCATTTATTGAGTAGCTCAAAACACGTCTTGTTGAACTTCTTTACAGTAAGAACTCTGTTGAGAGTATAACATGCAGCAGAAACAGCTTCAGCCCAGAAGTTAATTGGTAACTTAGAGTTTGCAAGCATCGTTCTGGCTGTCTCGATTAGCGTCCGGTTTTTGCGTTCTGCAACTCCATTCTGCTGAGGAGTGTACGGAGCACTAAACTCATGCAGTATACCTCTTTCGTCACAAAATTCTTCCATCTTACTGTTTTTGAATTCAGTACCATTATCACTGCGAATTCAACAGATCGGCCTCTGGTACAGATTCTCAATTCTTTTAAACAATGCCATCAAACTATCAAAAGTCTCATCTTTTGATTTCAAAAACATCACCCAAGAAAATCTGGAATAATCATCAGTCATGACCAAACAGTATAAATCTCCTGTTATACTCTTGACATTCACTGGACCAAACAAATCCATGTGAAGTCTTTCCAAAGGTCTTGAAACTGAATTGACTTGCTTTGAGGGATGTGACTTTTTCTTCTGTTTGCCTTTGACACAACTTATACACTCCCCTTCCAGATGAAAACCTTTAATATTCACTCCAGTAACCAAGTCGTTATGCACTAAGTGATTCATTTTCCTTAGGTGAATATGCCCCATCTTTCGGTGCCATAATCTTGATTCTTTTTCTGTTGCTCTGGACACAAAACAATGAGCCTGACCCGTGGTTGTAGTAGCGACGCTCATGTCCAAAACGTACAGATCGTTGACTCTTGGTGCCCTCATGATGATCCACTCTTCAGGTATCACAAATCCCGGTTTCAAGATCAAACATTCTTTGTCGGTTAAATGAGTAGTATATATCCTGTCACAGATCTGCGAGATACTCATCAGGTTGTTCTCCAGCTCAGCGATGTAGTTAACTCTCTCAAACGTTATAATGCCATTTGACAATGTTCCTTCACCTATCATCCTTCCTCCTTGATTACCCGCAAAACCCACATAACCACCGTTAATGCTATTCACATCATACAGCAATGCGGTCTTCCCTGTCATATGCCTTGACGCTCCACTATCCATTATCCACCTGGATACAAGTTTTGGAAGATCCTGCACATAACAAATCATCATTTAAACAACTTCAAGAAAGATGCCGATTCATGCTTCGCGAACCAGGAAGCTCCGGCAATTCAAACTGTTTAGTCAAACATTGAGTTCACCCAGGCTTCATCAGCCTTAGGTGCAACCTTGACTCTTGCAATTTGAATTTTGAAATTTTCAACCTTGAGTGGCGGAAAATTTGCATCATAATCAACAATAATTGGCTCTTCAGCCTTTTTCTCTTCAGAATTTGAAACTTTCTTCTCAACCTTTGATTCAATTTTTAGTTTCCACACCTGTTGAGTTTCTGCAACCCTTTTATAAAATTTATCATTTTGAGTTACCAATTTCTTTACGGGTTTAGTTTTTGCTTTTACTTTGTCGATTTTAACGTTTTTCTTCTCAACCACTTTCTTCTCAACATACATCGGTGCTTTACCCTTCACATCAACCTTCTTTTGTTGAACCTTCACAGCTTCAGTCCTAGGCTTCACATATGTACACTTTCGTGCAATATGACCAACCTGTTCACATCTAAAACAAGTACGAGTATCAGCTACCCGACTCGTGCCTTCAGACTGAGCCTGTGAAGCTCTCTTCTCAAAAAATTCTTTGTTCGATTTTGAAAAAAATTCTTTTTCTTCATCAACAAGTGAACTTGAACTATTCACAAATTTTTTCTTTTCGACAAACCTCTTGTGTGAAACATTCTTTTTCTGAAACGATTTACCCCCCTGATAACCACCTGACCAGTTGTTTCTGTTATTATTGTAAAAACGCGGTGGATAACCAGTTTTCTTGTTATAAACCCTGTCTTTCTTTCGACTCAGAGTATTCACTGCTGACAATTCGACTTCAACAAGTTTGAAAATATTTGTCAACTTGTTCATGTTAACATTCTCGATTGGAAACTCTGAATCCGAAAACAACTTATCCGAACCCATCATTTTGTACATGACAAGGTTTGACTCTTCATCTAAGTTGTTCTTGGACTTTTGTTTCGGAATGTATTTGTCTAGAAAACACCCATCCTCCTCAGAAGTGTCACAATCCGGTTTAAGCACTTTGTCTACCACACTTTTCACCACATCATTTTGGACACTTTCGTCATTGGAAGACGTGAACATGACATCAATATTCTCCGGAAGTTGCACTTCACTTCCTTCTTCAAGTTCAACCAACCCAGACTCTTTTTTAGTGTAATTGTGCAAAATCGGCGGTGGAACTTTGTGAAACCCTACACCGGTACCATCTGAAAACACATCCTCGCCAGCTTTGTTTTTTCCTATAGGTTTAGGAACAATATGCTGCAACACAAAGCTTGCAGAGTTATAACTACCAAGTTTCAACTGAATTCGCTCATTCTCTATTTCAGCTTCTTGAACTTTAAGTTTCAATTTAGCGATCTCATCCAATTGTTTATTAATTGATTCTTCTTTTATTCTCACCACAGCTCGCAAATGTTCATTTTCTTTAAACGTTTTACCATTTCGTTCAACACTTTATTTAACTGTGGTTTTGAGTTTTTCAAATTTTTCAGAAGTTTTACGGTTTTCAAGAATTAACTTTTCATTTTCAGTTTTAACCTTTTCATGATCAATTTTATCTTTTTCCATTTGAGAAGTCAACTCTTTGATCCGTTCAGTTGAAGCTCTCACAGTTTTGTCACGACCGAGTATTTGATCCTCAACACTACTGACTTTAGCTGTCAGGTTTTTAATTTTCTCATTGTTGAGGTACGTGACAGTGCTACAGAAATTGCATTCTTTTGTGCAATTTTTGCAGTCAATGTTTCCATCAATCTTCTTACCTGACGCATTAGCTGACACATTTGGACTGACCTGATCCTTAGACTCAGAAACAGAATTAGGATCTACCTCAAGTGCTTTCGCAGCTAGCACTTTGTCAGCCATCTTTCCCAGATTTTCAGCTGTCAACTCCTGCGTAACATCGATCAAGCCCGTATCAACCTTTTTCACTTCATCAATCTCTTCTTTTTCTTTCTTTTCTTTCTCCTCTTTCTCTTTCTCTTTCTCTTCTTCAATCATCTTTGACGTTGGTGTTCCCCACCACTTGTGTTGCCAATATTCATCTTCTTCTTTATACTCCTTGATGATGGCCTCGATATCAAGCGTTTTGTCATCAATTGCGATGTTGCCAAACTTATCAAGGTAGCACTCTCTGTCTGGATCCCATCTATTCGCTCTTTTTGCCTGTAGATATACACCAGAAAGTCTGATAATCTTGTTTTCAGCAACCATCTTCCGATATCTATACTTCTGATCCTCTGTTTGATTATCTTTCCACAGAATAGGCTCATTCTTTGCCATGAAAGCATAACCAACAGCATCTTCTTCCGGCAAAACCTCTTTGCTCCAATCGTAACCCTCATCATCATAAATCACAGCTAAAGCCCTCGATTTGTCTCAGTTCTCTTCCTGCTGCTTCAATCTAGGCGGCTCGGATTTATTCTAATGGTAGATTGCCTTCTTGTAGTAGTCGTCTCGAAACGGATTCTCTGATTCATCTGCATACGCATTTCTGCATTCCCGCTTGAAATGACCCTTCTGTTTACACTTAAAACATGTCACTTTTGACTTAATGAACCCCAGCTTTGTAGACGGACCTCCGATTGTCTTCCTCCCGGTAATTTCCATGAAACGCTGAGCACGTCGAACAACACTCGCCATTGCCCAACGAATATCGATCAGTTCCATTTCCTTCGGGTCTATCTGATCGTAGTCTTCTTTTGTCAGATTTATGTTCCCGATCTTTCCGGCCACCAAACCTTCATAGGACTCCAACACGGACGCCAGAAAAACCATTTGTTGCTTGGCCGACTCTTCATCAAAGTTCTGTGCGTTCTTCAGATCTATCGCGATGTTGCACGAAAACTTCGCATCAGAACGATTTGCAGAAGACGTAGATCCACTGTGATAACCACTGTGGCTTCCACTGCTTGAACTGCTTTGATTTTCTTTACTTGCTGGAGATACACTCTCAGCTGAAAATGCAGTCTTTGGAGAAGTAGCTTTCGGCATCAAGCTTTTTGGATAGTAAAGATCCAAGTTTTGTTGATAAGATGAGTGATTGACTTTGTAAGTTTTCTTCAATTCAAGCTCATGACTTTCAAGTCTCTCAATCACAACATCTAGAGTCAAATTTTCAGGAGCAATAGTGTTCTTCAACATCAGTGCGTAATATCTCCAATCCACTTCATCTGGTAATGAATCAAACAGTTTGTCAACAAGTTCTTCATCAGAATACGTAATCTTATGTCGTGCAAGTTCCAGCTTCAGATGACCGAACCTTTCAATCATTTTACAAACCGATTCATTTTTAAGATAACTAAACATGTCAAACTCTTTTCTAAGAAGTTTCGTTTTATTTTTTACAATCTCTTTGCTACCAAGACACTTCTTTTCAAGTTTTTCACACAAATCTTTAGCATTGGAGTAATCTATCAGCGAAATGATATCTTCTCGCACCGATTGAAACAATAATGCCACACACTTTTGCTCTGCCACAAAGGATTCAATTTCGTCAGCTGATGATAAAGTTTCTCCACTTTTGTGTCCATGAACATATCCATTTTTCAAACTCTTCCAACTTGCAAACGCGAAAGCCATCAACCAATCCTCAAATTTTCTCGACCAACGGCTATATTCCTCGATTGCCATAAGCTTCGGAGGTTTGTTGAATGTACCAAATGCACTCTCAGACTCCCAAGCTTCCTTCTTTTTCTCCTTTGATTGATTCTCATTTGTATTGTTCGAAGATGTATCGTTGTTTCCCGAACTACCCGTGAATGCATACATGTCGCTGAAAGGATTCATGAAAATATCATCCATTTTGATCGTACCTGCAAAATCAACCAACACTTGACAGATAAGCGAACCAATCTGTACACGTGACAGATAAGCGGACCAAACAGGTTCAGATAAGTGAACCAGCAATGTCCGTTCGAGCGGACCAGACACCAGAAATTGTAATAAAAAGCGAACCCAACTATGTCCGTACGAGCGAACCAGAATTGTACGTTCGAGCGGACCAGAAAGTGTCCGTTCGAGCGAACCAATATGTAAAAATGTCTGAAAAAGCGAACCAAAACAAGTATTTCGAGCGAACCAGAACGGTACGAAAAAGCGGACCACCTTGTTCAAAAACGCGAACCACTGTTTTTAGTTGGTTTTAACCATTTTTAGTCCGAATTTCACTCTAAAACTTTCTAGGGTTTGTTATTAGTGTGTTTTACACGTTATACTCAAATTTCAGACAATTTCGACCGTAGGAACCACTAAAAACTGAAAAAGTATGAGAAAAAGTTAGTAGAAGAGAAAGATTTCTGCAGATATAAGCTGTAGTAGTATGAACTCCTCGTCCTGAGCTCTGATACCACTTGTTGGACCGTTCTTTGACCCGAAAAGTTAGTCAGAGTAGCTCATCCTCACATATAAAGGCAGAATCAGAATATGCAAGGTTACAACAGCTTGTCCTATTAAGTTCCTTTGCTTTTATTGCTTTTCTACTGAAATTTTGACAGAGTTTCGCTCCAGCATACACATCTACATTCTCAGACCGCTCAGACAAACACCCTATATATAGACATCCTAGTTCGCTCATATGACATGCCATATGAGCGGACCTGGTACAACTTGACACAAATGCGAACCAGCTAAGACCAAAAGAGCGAACCACTATGCAACATGACAAATAAGCGAACCTAACTCTATTTTACATAATATTTACATTTTGACCCCCGGTTGACTAATCTTGACTTCAGACTTTTTGTAGACGCAGTCAACAGACATTCCGTGCATCAACAGGTGAAGTGCATGTTTTAAAATCTAAACACAAGATAACTTGTGTTAGGGTCCTAAAAAGTTATAGTCTAGGTCAAAGCATTACTAATAACCTAATTCCCTATGACCATTGGCTCTGATACCAACTCTTCTGTCACACCCCGACCACGTGGAACAACAAAACGTGGCGGAAATGTCGGGGAGTGTTGTAACAGAATTAATTGTTTCACAACTATGGCATACAAAGTTATATTTTATTTATCAACAAGAGTGTTACATTGTCTCAAAAACAGGAAATAAAGAGTTCAAAACATAATTAAACTAGTTCTATATTCATTTTAAGTCTCTAAGGCACAGGTCCGCCCTAGTGTCATGATCATCGTCCTGAAAACACATGTGAAAATAGGTACGTCAACATAAAAATGTCTGTGAGATACATAGGTTTTGTGAAGATAGGATTCATGACTCAAGATTTAAGAACTGTTTAAAAACAGTCAGTCATGAACCTTGTAAATTGTTTTGTTTTGTAAATCATTTAAAAGTGATAAATAAACCAAATGATATATATGTACAAAAGAATAATACATGGTCAAATGAATAACCAAGTAAAACGAGTTGTATAAAATAAACTGTATTGCAAACCAAAGCCTTGTGAAAACGGGCTACTTGTGTAAAATGTATAAGTCAAAAATGAATAATTTAAGTAACGCTATGATATGTAATATAATACAAACACTTATATATAAAAAGTACCAGCGGCGTATTTACCATGTTTGTATTATACTACTCACATCTCGTTACTTAAGTCACTCAAACCAACCAACAATGTATAATGTCTATGTTTAAACCAATTGTCAAAAGTCCTTTGTATAAACCTTGGCAAATGTTAAAAAGTCCAAATGTAGTCAAGTAATGTGTAACAAATGTTATGTATTGTAAACGAAGTGTTATCTCATAACCAAATGTAGAAAATGTACAAAACAGAGTATTTTGAATATATCAAAAAGTTATGTTTCGCAAAGTAAAAGCATGTTACATTGATACATACATTTATGTGGTAAGTTAACGCATACGTTCAAGCCTTGAGACAGTCGGATAACCCTAAGTCAAGGTTATCAAAAGAAATGTTTTCGGATTCAGTCATTCCTTACATCTAAACAAACCCGAGATGTCAGGAATGGGATTTGTCAAGTCCTATGCTACCACTACTTACTACCGAGCGGCGTAGCTAATGTTAATGAACGTACATAAGTCCCGTTTGTGCAAACCAAATGTTATAGCAAATGTAAACTTGTTATATGAAAACAATGTACTAAGTATGCTAAGTCAACATACAAAGCAGAAAAGTCGTGTAAATCAATGTGCTAGCATGCTATCAGTCAACATACATAGCAGAAATGTAAAGTAAAACAATGTACTAAGTATGCACACAATGGACATACATAGCATAGAATGTAATGAAATCATGTACTAATGAACATAACAAGCATATGATATGAAAGCATGAAAAGCATGAAAGTAGCAAGTAGGCACATGTGTTTCACCCCAAAACAGTTTGGAAAATGGTAAAAGAGGGGTATATGTACTCACTTGAGATTGCTTAGAAATCCGTGAGTAGCAACCAAACAATGCTAGAGATCACGGATATCAAATAGCACCTAATATAGGTAACTATGTTAATATACCGGACCTAAATCGGAGGATTGGGTAGAATGAGGGTTCGTAAACCAAATGAGTATGGAAACTCATGTGATATGGTTTAACAAAGCCCACATACTAAAATGAAACCAAACCTAAATGCTTTCGACCCATTACGACCCGTTTAGGTAGCTTATGCTACTTTAACGCGTCGTTCGCGCAAAACGCGTTCGGAACACCTAACTAGCCCTATGATAAGTAAAATATGCCTTAACATGTCTAATATTGTTGCCAAATCAGTTTAGATACCAAAAGTTATGTTACATATGCTTAAAATGAATTTTGGTGTAAAAAGGGCATTTTGGTAATTTACCTAAGGCATATAAACTACCTATCACACAACTAAATAAACGTCGTGACCATAAGGTATAACCTCGAAAGGTTATTCCCTATACAACTATGGTCACCTAATGTGTTTGGTCGGATCCTAATGATCGACCAAATGGGTCGGGTTCGAAAGTATAAGCGATTGTTTAGATCGCGTACCTTACGACCCTATATAAGCACTATACTAAAAGTGACGAGCTAAACATGTTAGAATATGCTTAACTAAGTTTAGAAAATAGGTTTGGTATCAAAACAAACGGTTTTGATACCTATGAGTAGTTTGGTTACAAAATACGCAAGAATGCGCATTTTGGCCGAAACTACAACTCGTCACTGAGCCTAGATAACGTGGTAATCAGTAGGTGTAGTCACTATGGACTATAACCATCGTGATCACGCTCACGTTATGAAGTTCAAACGAACTTCATGTTGACCATAAACTGATCAACGCAGAACGTCAAACAAAGCTTGACTTTCGGACTCGAAAAGCGATAAAAGAACGAAAGAACACTTACGAAGGGTCCCCGAAAGCTAATCTTGATCCAGGAGCTCAGGTATGAAGCAATGGCATCAACTTACAGCTCTTTAATCAGATTTGTGGGTTCTAAACAAGAATGGGGGGGTATTTATAGGATATGCAAGATCGTTAGGATCGTTTATCCATTTACGTGCTCGAATCTCGTCCGTACAAGTGTCGTAAAGTTGTGGTATCATAATGTGACCCCAACCCCAGAGATTTGCAAAAGGCATTGCCCTTTGGAGTGCTGAAAGGCTGCTAGCAGCTGGAAAAACGACCTTTTCTGATCTGAAGGGTTGTCGCGGGCCGCGTAAAGGGTCACCCTGGGTTTACGCGGGCCACCTGGATGCCCTGATCAGAAAACAACTTTGGAAAATGACAGTTTAGGTCCCTGTTGTGGTTTAAAGCCTTTTCTGACATGTTTAAGGCCCGTTAAGCCAACTTTAAGGCCCTAAAATGATGCTTAAATATTGTGGACATGAAACATGCTCAAAAATGTGCCGGATGTCGGTTCGTTTGGTCGTACGATCGCGATGTTCGGTTAATTACGACGGAATGCGCATAAGCGCGAAAAACGATCCAAACGATGCCACGAATGGATTTTTCTTATGCCAAACACTAAGGCATAATATTATGATGCTTACATAAATTTTTGGATGTCCGGATGTATTCAGAACGTAAGTTATGCGCGAAAGTGCAAACTTATGCACTTTTTGACACTTTTAGTCCCTGAATGATCCAAAAGTTTATTTTAGCACACCGAACCCCTCAAAGCCCATTTCTAAGCTATATAAAGGATATTTAAGGTGTGTTTAACTTATGGTCATGTTCCGGAATGTCTGTTTTAGTACGAATAGTCATACTTTCGCAGTTCGTCAAATTTAGTCCCTGTAAGCGAATTAACTTGTTTTTGCCATACCAAAGCCTTCAAAACTTATTTCTAAGTTATGTAAAGGTTATTTATGGTGTGTTTAAGTATATGTTGATGTTCCGGAGTATTTGTTGCATTAAACTGAGTACGTTTACGCATCAGTTTGCGTATAATTCTCAAGAAAGCGATGTAGAGTTTGAAGTTGAATAAAAGTCAAAACATGAAAAATGTCAAACATAAACAAACAAACATTGGGATCAAAATAACGTTGTTTTATTGATAATTGAACTGTTCACGATGATTTCAAGCACAAATGTTACAGCGAGTAAAAAGAGCTAAACATAACAAAAAAATATACTCACACCGACACACGTCAAGTTTTTGGCGTCGTTGCCGGGGACACAAGAATTTCAGGAAAGCTTAAAATTGACGGCCTAATCTTTTCTTTTATCTTTCTTTTTATTTTTTGTTCTTTTTCCCTAAAAATCTGCTTTCTGCAGATTAACACGGGGCCGTGCGGGATCAGCACGGGCCGTGTTAGATCTACAGTATCTGGGCATTCTCTTTTCCGGTTACTAGAACGATTTCACACGGGGCTATGATACAGGAACACAGGGCCGTGCTAAACATCCAGTACCGGGAACTCGAAAACATAAAAGTTTTTCCAGATAGCATGGGTCGTGCTAGCCACAGCACGGGGCCGTGCCACCCCTCTAATCAAGTTTTTTCTTGTTCGCAGAAAATCACACAATTCTGTATACTTCGCAGGAATACAGTTTGGTGCATGACCTCCACCTCCAACAAAGACATAAAAGTACCGCTTAACGAACCCGATCGCTTTTTAAGAAAACGCCTTAAAGCCAAAAACCAACAAAAAGCCTCGATCCAAAACCCCCCTATGGCAGATCAACGCACTCTCATGGATTACCTACGGCCTACGGTCGGTAATCTTGGAGCCGCTATTAACCCTCCTAAGGCCGATGCTAACAACTTTGAGCTTCGACCACACCTTATCCAAATGCTCCAAAATTCCGCCACTTTCCGTGGCCTAGCCGACGAAGATCCCCTTTACATATTACCAACTTCTTAGAAATATGTGACACCTTCCGTATCAACGGGGCCTTTAGCAATGCCATTAGACTCCGTATATTCCTTTTTCCCTCAAAGACCGAGCGAAAGCTTGGTTAAACACCCTCCCAAGTGGGTCCGTGCACACTTGGGATGATCTTGCCAAAAAATTTCTCTACAAATATTTCCCTCCCGCTAAAACCACCAAACTCATGAGTGAGATCAACACCTACTCTCAAGAAGACGGGGAATCCTTGTATGAGACATGGGAAAGGTTCAAGGAGCTACTAAGGAAATGCCCGCATCACAGTCTTGAACGATGGCAACAAGTGTCCACCTTCTACAACGGGCTCTTTCCGCACATAAGGCAAATCCTTGATTCCGGCTCCGGGGGACTCCTTGGGAATCGGTGACCCGAGGAAATTTATAATCAAATTAAAGACTTTGCTCAAAACAGTTTTCAATGGCACACTCCTAGGCGCTCAAAGTCTATAGCCCCGGGCGCCCACAACGTAGATGAGTCCACTTCCTTGCAAGCCCAAATCGAAGCTTTAACCAATAAAATAAAGAAACTTGAATTAAACAAAACAGCTTCGGTTATGGCTTGCGAAGGGTGCGGCAGCCCGCATGAAAACTGGAGTTGTAAAGATCTAGAAAATCAAACGGAAGTGGTAAACTACCTAAATAACCGGCCACGACCACTGGGAGTTCAAAGTAACACTTTCACTCCGAGTGGCGTAATCATCCCAACTTTGGTTGGAGGGAATCGGGGGGTAAAAAACAACAAAATCAAAATTAACGATCTAACTTTCAACAATCACAAAATGGGCAACAAAGTTTTCAATCACAACAAGGAGGAAGAGAAAGGCTTGAGGATATTATCACTCGCCTCTTCTCCGAATCCGATAAAAGGTACTTGGAAAGGTTCTCACAAGCTGAAGCGGAGATAAGAAACCAACGTGCTAGTATGCAAAATCTCGAAAAACAATTTAGCCATATAGCCCAACATTTCACCGAAAGACCATAAGAAGCCTTACCAAGTAATACCGAAACAAACTCGAAAGGCCAACTAAACATAATTAATCTAAGAAGCCGGAAGGTAGGACTCGAGCATGAGCCAACCCCACAAGAAAGCAACCCAATCCAAGCTGAAAAAGCCACCAACAATAACCAAGAAAATACTCAACCCCAAAACACCAACACCGACATAACCAAACCACCTCCGGTCCCTTACCCCGATCATTTACTTTGGCAAAAGACCGATGAACAATTTACTAAGTTTGTGAGCTTACTTAAACAATTTCACATCAATCTTCCTTTTGTAGAGGTCCTCACACAGATGCCAAAGTATTCTAAATTTATGAGGGACTTCCTCACTCACAAAAGAAAGATTGAAACCATACAACAAGTCACCCTTAGTGAAGAATGCTCAGCGGCACTCCCCAACAAGCTCCCCCAAAAGAAGATTGATCCCGAAAGCTTCACCATTCCTTGCTCTATTGGTGGGTCGCCAATAAGCAATGCGTTAGCCGACTTGGGGGCTAGCATTAATTTAATGCCGGCCTCTATGTTCAACCGACTAGGATTGGGGAAACCAAATCCTACAAGAATGAGCATTCAACTTGCGGGCCGGTCGGTAAAATACCCTCAAGGTATCAGAGAAAACTTATTGATAAAGGTAGGAGAATTTGTTTTTACCGCCGACTTTGTTATTCTAGACATGGAAAAGACACCGATATTCCACTTATACTAGGACGACCCTTCCATGCCACCGCACGAGCTATGGTAGATATGAGCGAAGGACAACTAATGTGACAACCCTCAAAATTCCATGTATTCCGTACAATTTATTTTTGATAATTAAAGTGCTTGACGACTGTGTGGAATTACTTAACTGCTTTCGGATATCTGTGTTATGCTTACATGTGCTTGTTAACATACTAGTAGTATGCACAAAAGTCACTAAATAGTCCGTTATAATTCCCAAAGTGTTAGAAATTAAAAGTGTTACAAAAATATACATAAAAGACACTTTACGAATTAATTAAGCACTTTAACGGAACAGTATCAAACCGAACAACCGGAATTTACCCGGAACATAAAATATTGTCATTGACATTGTTTTTCCTTTTCTGAGCTAGTTAGGGTCCCCGAATACCCTAACACCCGCTATAATACATAACACAATAGTAACTAAATAAATCACCCAACTAAACTAACTAGTGCTTAACTAAATCGTTCAAATCAAACCAATTACCCCCCCCCCTTTCAACCGAATCGGTCCCATAGGGGACACGCTCTTACACTTATGATTATTTTATTTGCTCATGTCTTATATCTAGATAACATATTATCTAGTGGTTAATTAGATTGGATGGTTTATAAATAAAACTATTAGACTCCTCACATTCACATAATCACCAACACACCAACAACACAAGCTCTCCTCCCTCTTCCTTCTTCCTTGTTTTCGGCAGCCACGCATCACCACCATACACCCACCATCAAGCCACTTTATAGCCATTTTCCATCCATACAAAGGTGCAAGAAGGTGAACAACGAAGCTTGGTGCACTCGCAAGTTGAAAGACCGCTCTCGTTTTCTTTTATCCACCACTTTTCTACACTTGAACTCTCCTAGCCTTGTGCTAGTGGTAAGCACTTAGATCCTTGCATTTTACATGATTGTTGAGTGGTTAATGATGTTTAAAGATCGAAAAGGTAGAACTCTAATGAACATAAACAAATCTTGAACATCATCTAACATATGTTGAAGTAGTGTTAAAATGATGAATGAAATATGATATTGCATGATAAATCTGTAATATATAAGTGACAATCTGCTGTAAGTATTGTTGTGATCGCTAAACATGTTAACGGAATCAATCGAACACACTTTATAATGTAAAAAGACTGAAAACAGCTTGCTGATCTTCATTTCCAGCCGCCTTTAACTGGCTGTAACAGAACCATAACTTATCGAAAAATACATTTTCTGAAGCCTAGATTTATGTATTATGAAATACGGTTCTAATGGCACTGGAATCATAATTTTTGGACTTCGTTTACTATTTTTAAAGTGTCATTCCGTAACATCAGCTAGAGCTGCATTTTTCTGCAGAAAATTGGCGATATGTTTTCAGTCATAACTTGATTTCCGTATCGAATCAGCCCATGAATTCTGTACAGTAGATGGACACTGATGTCGTAGTAATTGTCCCACTGAAATTTCGTCAATCCGACTTACAATGAATTTTTAATCAATTATTCCGTAGACTGCAGTCAGAAAATAATGAATCTGATTGCAGTCCGGAAAATGATTTTCATAAAATATTGGTGATGAATTAGATCCCGAGATTTTTACACAATAATATTTTGGTCGTTTAGCATCTTCTGTAAAAAGTTGGTAATTGTTGAACTAAGATAACTATTTTATTAAAATACTCGAAAACTGCCCAGTTTCGGATAATTAAATTGAAACGACATAAGTAGTGATTTGCGTGTCTAAATGTCGAATATGTTATCTGTGAATGATCTAACATGTTATGTGTCGGTAAAAGTGTTATGTGCAATGTCGTATGTTTATTTGTGAACGGGAATAGGTGGGGAGTTTATGTGGGCATAAGTTGTTAAAGTGATGCATGTTATGTGTTAGATGCGTGTAGGAATTTTGTGCTTATTTGAAGTCACTAATAAACTAAGTGGTAATCCTACTAGGACGTGATTGACCGAATTTGACTATTAGCTATATTTGAGAATCTAACCGAGCAAACCAAGGTGACTTCACACACTTTCTAAGGCATAGGATTCCCGGTGGTTTGGGAATGGGTTAAAGAATTAAAACGAAATCTACATATCTTACATAGGTAGGATATGTACGGCCATCCTCCTCGGGTAGGATGCCAGTATTAATCCTGCGTATTCTCTTTGGGAGAACTACGTACGTTCGTCCTCCTTGGGTAGGACAACAACCTTTAAACTTACTAGACAAAACTCTATCATAAGTCCCTCATTTTATATCGACTTAATCGCCGAGGCCAATGGCGAGCGGGTCATTAGTTAATAGCGCTATTAGGTTTAACAAACCTCATAACATGCCAGTCGGACGGGCATGTACTACTGGACTATGCAAACCATCAGTGATGATAGACACTGATGTAGGGCACAACTTACTTGCGTAGTAGTCGATATCATACGGTCTAGTAGTTCACATGGGGAAGCCCCCACTAATCATGGACAGGGTATGGGTAATAAAGAATGAACTGGTTAAACTTTCTTTCAACTACGGGGTAACCCCCACGGCAATTACGCCAACGAAAGACAAACCACGTTTTCAGAAACAACTTAAAACTAAAACAACCAAACGTGAACTCACTCAACTTTGTTGTTGACTCGTTGTTACATGCCTTACAGGTCGCTAAATGCATGGAGCTTGCACGAGGAAGGAGTCGTTGTGGAGTACGGATTGTTATGTTCCGTGTTTACTATTTAAATCCTTATGAACTTATTAAACTTATGCTTTGGACTTTAAACTTTTAAACTACGGACTTACGTTTTGGACTTTACGTTTATTCTTCCGCTGTTTAAATTAAAACTTGGTTAACTAGCTTTTGGTTACCAATCGTATTGTGGTTGGCTTTATTTACTTAAATACGTTGTTCAGTATGATTGGTGGCTCGATCCTGGTCATGTCACGCCTCCAAGCGGTGGTACTCCGCATGGTGGATTTTGGGGGTGTGACAGATTGGTATCAGAGCCATTGGTTATAGTGAACTTGGTTTTAACAAGGGGAAAAGTTTTTGATAAAACCAGACTATAACCGGTACGGTGCTCAATGATCCACAACGACGCTTCGCTCCATGTGCAAGACTCGACATAATAGGTGGTATGATTTATGTTATATTGTCGGTTAGATAGCTCACACTGTGCATTAGATAATGTGATAATTGCTAATTGAACCTTGCGTGCTTACTCTCTACTATCGTCCCACACTTACGCACTTTCGCAACACTTTTCTCACTCACGTGCTTTGTTATGAAGATCATGAACGGACGCGGAGGACGTATCAACCTAACTCAAGCCCAGTTGACGGCTCTGATCAACGAACGAGTTGCCGAGGCACTCGCAGCTGTACCTGCAGGAGGTATACCCTGCCATATCAACACATCTTAGAACGTTTAGATCCTACCTTCGCAAACCAACCCTTGTGCTTAACCTTGTCTTTTATTCTCGTGCAACAGGTCAACATGCACAGCCTCCTGTGTGCACATTCAAAACCTTCATGGATTGCCGATCTAGCACTTTCAGCGGCACAGAAGGAGCTGTAGGTCTTCTTCACTGGTTCGAGAAGCCGGAGTCTGTTTTTGAGATGTGTAAATGTCCTAAAAATCGTAGGGTGAAATATGCTACTGGAACACTCGAAGGTGCTACGTTAACCTGGTGGAAGGCATAGGTTCAACTGCTTGGGTTGGCGGTTGCTAATGCCACCCCATGGAACGGTTTCAAGGAACTGATCAAAGAGGAGTACTGCAATGGTGACGACATCCACAAGCTGGAGGTGGAGTTTTTCAATTTGAAGATAACGGGGTCTGAGATCGAGGCATACACAAAGAGGTCAAATGAGCTAGCCATCTTGTGCCCTACTATGGTGGACCCTCTCATCAAGCGAATCGAGCTGTACCTCAAGGGTCTTGTACCAGAGATTCAAAGCCATGTAACCTCAGCTAATCTTGGCACCATTCAGCAAATTGTCTAGTTGGCTCATCGTCTCACCGATCAGGCAATTGAGCAGAACAGGCTGCCCAAGCATATTAGCGCTACTACTTCTGATGCTCCCAACGATAATAAGCGCAAGTGGGATGGAAATTTGGACAAGGGTTCTGCTTCAGCTCAATCTCAGCAAAGAAAGACAGACGAGTACAGGAGCCCCAGTCAGCAATCTTCTGGGAATCAAGGTCAGGGTGGGTACAAGGGAAATCACCCTAAGTGCAATCGATGTAATTTGCACCATAGCGGGCAGTGCAACAAGGGTCATTTTCAGAGATGTCACAAGCTGGGACATGAAGCCAAAGATTGCAGGAGCCTACGTCCTGTGAATCAGAATCGCCAATAGCAACAAGCTCCACAGAACCATCAGCAGCAGCATCAGCAGGGAAATAAAGGATGCTTTCAGTGTGGTGCTGAAGGCCACTTTAAAAGGAACTGCCCCTAGCTGAACCAAAACCAGAATCAGAACAACCCAAGAAACGGGAACCACAATGGAAACAACAATGGAGGCAACAACGGAGGCAACAATAATGGCAATGGTGCCCAAGGTCGGATGTTCGTGATTGGTCAGGGTGAAGCAAGGAACGATCCCAACGTTGTGATGGGTAAGTTTATTCTGGATGACTTCTTTGTTACTGTTTTATTTGATTCGGGTGCCGATACTAGCTACGTGTCCTTAAAAGTTAATCAGATGCTTAAGCGTACTCCAACACTTTTGAACACCAAGCACATCGTAGAGTTAGCAAATGGTAAAAGTTTAGAGGCTACACATGTAGTTAAGGGTTGCAAGCTTGTCCTTGCCAATCAGACCTTTTCCATCGATCTTATTCCTATCGTTCTGGGTAGTTTTGACGTCGTCATTGGAATGGATTGGTTATCTCAACACCAAGCGGAGATTATTTGCAAGGAGAAAATTGTCCGTATCCCTCGTTCTGGTAAAGAACCCCTCGTGATTCGTGGCGACATGAGTAGTGCTGTTGTAGGCATCATCTCTTTCCTTAAAGCCCAGAAGTGTTTACGAAAGGGCCACGCCGCTATCCTAGCCCTCGTTACTGATGCATCCGCGGAAGAAAGGTAGATAAAAGACATTCCTATTGTGCGCGACTTTCCTGAGGTATTTCCTGAGGAATTACCTGCTCGTCAGCCTCATCGTCAAGTTGAGTTTCAAATCAAGCTAGCCCCTGGGGCAGCGCCCATAGCTCGAGCACCTTATCGTCTAGCTCCATCAGAGCTTGAGGAACTGTCCATGCAACTACAAGAACTCTTGGAAAAGGGTTTCATACGTCCTAGCTCTTCACCATGGGGAGCTCCAGTCTTGTTTGTGAAGAAGAAAGACGGTACTTTCAGGATGTGTATTGACTATCGCGAGCTCAACAAGGTGACTGTGAAGAATCGTTATCCTCTTCCGCACATTGATGACTTATTCGACCAGTTACAAGGGTCGAGTTATTACTCTAAGATTGATTTGAGATTGGGCTACCATCAGTTGAGAGTCCGAGAGGAAGACGTCTCCAAAACAGCATTCAGAACTCGTTACGGCCATTATGAGTTTCTGGTTATGCCTTTCGGATTAACCAATGCACCTGCGGTCTTCATGGACCTCATGAACCGAGTGTGCAAGCCTTACCTGGATAAATTTGTCATAGTATTTATCGACGACATCTTGATCTATTCTAAGAGTCAGGAGGAACACGAGCAACATCTGAGGCTTATTCTGGAACTTCTTCGAAAAGAGCAGTTGTATGCCAAGTTTTTGAAATGTGACTTTTGTTTGGGTAAACAAGGATGTAAACAAGGAGCGTCTTCGAAAACTTATTCTGGAACTTCTTCGCGAAGTCCACTTTCTAGGCCAGGTGGTAAACAAGGATGGGATTCATGTGGATCCATCCAAGGTTGAGTCGATCAAGAACTGGCCTGCACCCCGCACACCAACAGAAATCCGCCAATTCTTGGGTTTGGCAGGATATTACAGAAGGTTTATCAAGGATTTCTCCAAGATTGCACAACCTCTCACTTCACTGACCCAGAAAGGTGTCACCTATCGTTGGGGTGATGCACAGGAGTCCGCATTTCAGCACTTAAAGGAGAGACTTGTAGCGCACCTATCCTCTCATTGCCTGAAGGCACATATGATTTTGTGGTTTACTGCGACGCTTCCACCCAAGGACTTGGTTGTGTGTTGATGCAACGTGACAAGGTCATTGCCTACGCATCACATCAACTTAAAGTTCACGAAAGGAACTACACTACCCATGATCTGGAACTGGGAGCAGGTTTTTTCACGCTTAAAATATGGAGACATTACCTGTACGGAACCAAGTACACCATTTACACCGATCACAGGAGTCTCGAGCATATCTTCAAGCAAAAGGAATTGAATATGCGACAACGCCGATGGGTCGAACTCTTGAACGATTATGAATGCGCTATCAAGTACCATCCGAGCAAAGCCAATGTTGTGGCTGACGCCCTCAGCCGAAAGGATACTATACCTAAGCGTGTACGTGCGTTACAGCTTACCATCCAATCTAACCTTCCCGCCCAGATTCGTGATGCTCAGGTTGAAGCATTGAAAGCAGAGAACATCAGGGCTGAGTCCTTACGTGGATCGAGGCAACGACTTGAACAAAAAGAAAATGGTGCCTACTATGTTAACGGACGTATCTGGGTTCCATTTTATGGAGACTTACGCAAGCTTGTGATGGATGAAGCACATAAGTATCGTTATTCAGTACATCCTGGTTCGGATAAGATGTACCACGACCTAAAGACTACATATTGGTGGCCTGGTATGAAAGCCAGCATAGCAACCTACGTCAGCAAATGCTTGACTTGTGCGAGGGTCAAGGTCGAATACCAGAAACCATCAGGTCCACTCCAACAACCAGAGATCCCGAAATGGAAATGGGAGCAAATTTCCATGGATTTTGTTACTGGCCTGCCGAGATCACAACGTGGAAATGATACCATTTGGGTGATCGTGGATCGACTAACCAAGTCTGCACATTTTCTGCCTATCAAGGAAATGGATAAGTTTTCTACCCTAGCAGACATCTACCTAAAGGAAGTGGTATCAAGGCACGGAGTGCCAACCTCTATCATTTCTGATCGTGACGCTCGTTTTACCTCTGAACTGTGGCAAGCTATGCATAAGTCTTTTGGCTCACGTTTAGATATGAGCACCGCTTATCACCCACAGACGGATGGGCAATCTGAACGCACCATCCAGACCCTTGAAGACATGCTTAGGGCATGTGTAATCGATTTTGGTAACGGCTGGGAAAAGCATCTCCCGTTAGTGGAGTTTTCGTATAACAACAGCTACCATACCAGCATCCAGGCCGCTCCGTTTGAGGCATTGTATGGATGCAAGTGCCGATCACCTCTCTGTTGGGCAGAAGTTGGTGACAGTCAAATCACTGGCCCAGAACTTGTAGTAGATACAACCGAGAAAATTGCTCAGATACGACAACGAATGGTGGCAGCTCGTGACCATCAGAAAAGCTATGCTGATAAGCGAAGAAAGCCACTCGAGTTCCAGGTTGGGGATCGAGTGCTACTCAAAGTCTCACCTTGGAAAGGTGTAGTTCGTTTTGGCAAACGAGGCAAACTCAATCCGCGTTATGTCGGACCGTTCGAAATCGTTGAGAAGATTGGCAAAGTCGCTTACAGGTTGAATCTACCTACAGAACTCAGTGGAGTTCACAACGTATTCCACGTGTCAAATCTGAAGAAGTGTCTGTCAGACGAGACCCTCATAGTTCCTCTCAAGGAGCTCATTATCGACGACCAGCTGCGATTCGTCGAGGAACCAGTAGAGATTACGGATTAAGACGTTAAGATTCTCAAGCACACCAGAATACCTCTCGTCCGAGTTCGTTCGGATTCCCGTCGTGGCCCAGAGTATACCTGGGAACGAGAAGACCAAATGAAACTCAAGTATCCCCAGTTGTTTAAGAAAAATGCAACCACTACTAAGGGGATGATGTGACACCCCAGGAAAACCAGGAAAGCAACGCACATAACTAGCTTCCTCAGTAACCACGTGCTAAATTTCGGGACGAAATTTTCTTAACAGGGGGAGAATGTGACAACCCTCAAAATTCCATGTATTCCGTACAATTTATTTTTGATAATTAAAGTGCTTGACGACTGTGTGGAATTACTTAACTGCTTTCTGATATCCGTGTTATGCTTACATGTGCTTGTTAACATACTAATAGTATGCAAAAAAGTCACTAAATAGTCCGTTATAATTTCCTGCGTGTTAGAAATTAAAAGTGTTACAAAAATATACATAAAAGACACTTTACGAATTAATTAATCACTTTAACAGAACAGTATCAAACCGAACAACCGGACTTTACCCGGAACATAAAAATATTGTCATTGACATTGTTTTTCCTTTTCTGAGCTAGTTAGGGTCCCCGAATACCCTAACACCCGCTATAATACATAACACACTAGTAACTAAATAAATCACCCAACTAAACTAACTAGTGCTTAACTAAATCGTTCAAATCAAACCAATTACCCCCCCCCCCCCTCAACCGAATCGGTCCCATAGGGGACACACTCTTACACTTATAATTATTTTATTTGCTCATGTCTTATATCTAGATAACATATTATCTAGTGGTTAATTAGATTGGATGGTTTATTAATAAAACCATTAGACTCCTCACATTCACATAATCACCAACACACCAACAACACAAGCTCTCCTCCCTCTTCCTTCTTCCTTGTTTTCGGAAGCCACACATCACCACCATACACCCACCATCAAGCCACTTTATAGCCATTTTCCATCCATACAAAGGTGCAAGAAGGTGAACAACGAAGCTTGGTGCACTCGCAAGTTGAAGGACCGCTCTCGTTTTCTTTTATCCACCACTTTTCTACACTCGAACTCTCCTAGCCTTGTGCTAGTGGTAAGCACTTAGATCCTTGCATTTTACATGATTGTTGAGTGGTTAATGATGTTTAAAGATCGAAAAGGTAGAACTCTAATGAACATAAACAAATCTTGAACATCAGCTAACATATGTTGAAGTGGTGTTAAAATGATGAATGAAATATGATATTGCATGATAAATCTATAATATATAAGTGATAATCTGATGTAAGTATTGTTGTGATCGCTAAACATGTTAACGGAATCAATTGAACACACTTTATAGAGTTAAAAGACTGAAAACAGCTTGCTGATCTGCATTTCCATCCGCCTTTAACAGGCTGTAACAGAACCATAACTTAACGAAAAATGCATTTTCTGAAGCCTAGATTTATGTATTATTAAATACGGTTCTAATGGCACTGGAATTATAATTTTTGGACTTCGTTTACTATTTTTAAAGTGTCATTCCGTAACAGCAGCTAGAGCTGCATTTTTCTGCAGAAAATTGGCGATATGTTTTCAGTCATAACCTGAGTTCCGTGTCGAATCAGCCCATGAAATCTGTACAGTAGATGGATACTGATGTCGTAGTAATTGTCCCACTGAAATTTCGTCAATCCGACTTACAATGAATTTTTAATCAATTATTCCGTAGACTGCAGTCAGAAAATAATGAATCTGATTGCAGTCCGGAAAATGATTTTTAATAAAATATTGGTGATGAATTAGATCCTGATATTTTTACGCAATAATATTTTGTTCGTTTAGCATCTTCTGTAAAAAGTTGCGAATTGTTGAAATAAGATAACTATTTTATTAAAATGCTCCAAAACAGTCGAGTTTCGGATAATTAAATTGAAACGACATAAGTAGTGATTTGCGTGTCTAAATGTCGAATATGTTATCTGTGAAAGATCTAACATGTTATGTGTCAATAAAAGTGTTATGTGCAATGTCGTATGTTTATTTGTGAACTGGAATAGGTGGGGAGTTTACATGGGCATAAGTTGTTAAAGTGTTGCATGTTATGTGTTAGATGCGTGTAGCAATTTTGTGCTTATTTGAAGTCACTAATAAACTAAGTGGTAATCCTACTAGGACGTGATTGACCGACTTTGACTATTAGCAATATTTGAGAATCTAACCGAGCAAACCAAGGTGACTTCACACACTTTCTAAGGCATGGGATTCCCGGTGGTTTGGGAATGGGTTAAAGAATTAAAATGGAATCTACATATCTTACTTTGGTAGGATATGTACGGCCATCCTCCTCGGGTAGGATGCCAGTATTAATCCTGTGTATTCTCTTTGGGAGAACTACGTACGTTCGTCCTCCTTGGGTAGGACAACAACCTTAAAACTTACTAGACAAAACTCTATCATAAGTCCCTCATTTTATATCGACTTAATCACCGAGGCCAATGGCGAGCGGGTCATTAGTTAATAGCGCTATTAGGTTTAACAAAACTCACACCGTGCCAGTCGGACGGGCGTGTACTAATGGACTATGGCAAACCATCAGTGATGATAGACACTGATGTAGGGCACAACTTACTTGCGTAGTAGTCGATATCATACGGTCTAGTAGTTCACATGGGGAATCCCCCACTAATCATGGACAGGGTATGGGTAATAAAGAATGAACTGGTTAAACTTTCTTTCAACTACGGGGTAACCCCCACGGCAATTACGCCAACGAAAGACAAACCACGTTTTCAGAAACAACTTAAAACTAAAACAACCAAACGTGAACTCACTCAACTTTGTTGTTGACTCGTTGTTACATGCCTTACAGGTCGCTAAATGCATGGAGCTTGCACAAGGAAGGAGTCGTTGTGGAGTACGGACTGTTATGTTCCGTGTTTACTATTTAAATCCTTATGAACTTATTAAACTTACGCTTTGGACTTTAAACTTTTAAACTACGGACTTACGTTTTGGACTTTACGTTTATGCTTCCGCTGTTTAAATTAAAAATTGGTTAACTAACTTTTGGTCACCAATCGTATTGTGGTTGGCTTTATTTACTTAAATACGTTGTTCAGTATGATGGTGGCTCGATCCTGGCCATGTCACACCTCCAAGTGGTGGTACTCCGCATGGTGGATTTTGGGGGTGTGACAACTAACATTGAGGGTTGGTGAAAAAGAGATCAAGTTTGAAGTTGGGCAACAAGCAAAGGATGATCCGGTCAAATACCTCAACGCGATTGACTCAAGCTTAAATGATGCATTGCAACGCTACAACTCGGGATGTGAGTCATCTCGTGCGGGTAACATTTTACCGACTTTGGGTCTAGCCAAGGACCCTTATAAATGTGGCACACCATGGAGGCATTCCATGGAATATCCTTTAGTTTAGTAGTTTAATGTTAGTTTAAATCTAGTTTAATTTTAGTTTAATATCTAGTTTAACGTTTTCTTTTATGTATTTAGCTTTGTAGGAGTAAGGACACGCTCAACAGAGGAAAATGGATGACAAAATGGAACCTATGCACATAAAACAGAAGCCTCCCGACTCATTTTCTGCAAAACAGTGGCTGCAGCACTGGGCCGTGCTCACCCAGCACGCCCCCGTGCCCATCTTGTTGTTGTCAAAATTTCTTGTCCAGGAGGTGGCACGGGTCGTGCTCACCTAGCACGCCCCCGTGGCCACCACACTGTAAGTCTTCTGAACTTAATTGTTACTGGCACTTTGGACACGGGGCCGTGCTACAAGTGCCAGTAACCAAAATTTTTTGTTATTTTCATACTTTTTTCACGTTTTCCCAAAATAAATCCTTTTTAGGACACATTGAGGACAATGTGTAATTTACGTATGGGGGGTTAATAAAAACCCTTGAACCATTTGTCCTAAAACAAGTCATACACAAAACTCGCCTTGGAACCGCTAAACACCCCAAACTTTTTAAAAAAATTTCTTTTCTTTTTTTACTTATCTTAAGTTCAGTTGGGTAAACAAGTTCTAAAAATTATGTTTTTACAAATTTACAACCGATAGCGTCGTGATAAAAAGAACCAATTTCGAAAAATTACGAAAACGGGCATGATAGATCTTTGTAAGATTTGATTATATATACGTTTTTACACTATGACCCTTTTTCCCACAAAAGTGAGTTTTGAGCCAGTACCGAGCATAAAATAAACATCTTTACTAATTGCTCAATTTCCGTTTCTTGTGTAAATAGCCTGTTTGGTTCTTACGAATCTACAACTTGACAACCCGATACATTCCAAATCCTTACCGACAAGAATCTAAGTAAGTAAATGATAGAGGCATTAGGACAAACCCATATTTTTCAACCAAAACCTTTATTTTCTTTGCTTTTTACAAAAACACCCCCTAGTTAACCCCTTTAAGCCTTAAAAACCTTTTTCATTTCAAACTTACAAAAACCTCCATTTTCATTTGTCATCCTTCATTTTTGTAAACTTATCGGTTATGAAGTTACGATTTCGGCTCAGTTTCAACTTTGGCACCAAAAAAAAGTCAGAAAAATTTGAAAAATATGCCAAAGTATTTTTTGCTAAGCCAAAAAGCAGTAGAAAGACTGATAGCTTATGTTTTTACCCTTTTTTTGAATAAAACTTACCAAACCCGAACAACCACCTAGCCTTCAAAGTCCTCTTGATATTTATAAGGATTTAACGTCAAAAAGAGGAGGTTTGATCGAATTGTCGAGCCTATGGTAGGTGTAAGTTCCAAATCGGGCACGAGCATTTCACTTAATATTAGCCGAGTGTTGAGTGAATACTTGTGAGGTGTGTAAAATTGTATATAACTAAATGAAATTTTATAAAGGCATATTATGCCCAAAGTAAATAATTTTTCATAAATTAAGTTTTAAATAAATCATGACGAATAGGATTGTGAATAAAATAAAAACAAAATATATTTAAAACTTGGATCCTTGACACTCTAAAGATAAGACCCAAAAACCTTCTCTTCTACCTATTCGCTTGGGTGTGTAAGCCACGTAATAGAGTTTTGCTTGAGGAAAAGCAAAGATTCAAGTGTGGGGGTATTTGATGTGATCAAAATACAACATATAAATTATGTCAAATATGGCGTAAAAGCAACCCTTTTTAGTACTAATGTTGGAAAAAACTCGTGTTTTCGTTCATTTTATATTTACAGGGATAAAAGAGCTTAAATTTGCAAAAGGAACAAAAACACAGCAAAATCCAACATAAATGTAAAGAAAAAGGAATTGTCGCAGATCGCCAAGCCCCGACTCACATCCAAACCTCAAAATAACAAGAACAGAAGGCTAACACTGGGTCGTGTCCACCTGACACGGGCCGTGTCCAAAGATGGATATTGGGCAGAAGATAAAGACAACTCCAAAAGACAAAAATAGCAGCCAACACGGGGTCGTGCTAAGCCAACACGGGGCGTGGTCAACTCAAAGATTTGAAGAATCTGCAATAGTACAGAAAGTACTTTGGCCATGGGCCATGCCGTTGACACACGGGGCCGTGTTAGTACAAATCTAACACTACAGTTAATGAGGATGAGAGAGAGAGAGATGGGCAGGGGGTCGTGCCAGGCGGGCACGGGCTGTGCTGAACCTTCTGTTTACAAATATAAATAGGAGTGCTTGGTTCTATTTCAACTCAACCCTTGGCAAACCACTTCTCTCCCACTTGCCACCACTCCACCACCACTACAACACCATCATCCACCACCATCATCCATTTTCCATCTTTAGAGTGTAACACCCCGTGTTTCGAAAGTCAAAGTCAAAGTGAAGATTGAAATCAAAGGGAGAAAAGATTGCTAATTGTAATCTATCTCTCCTTGCTCAATTCCTGTTTTGACATCTTTGACTTGCAGTTAGCCTTTTTATGCTTTTATGTTAGTTGTATTATGTGGAGTACTTATTAATAATCGAGGTTTAATCGCTATTTTATCGATGTTTATCGCATGTGCTATCATTTATCGCAATCGCACTTGCAACTCGAATTACACGTTCTGGATATTGTTTTACATGTGTGTGTGCCTTTATGTGTTACTTGTGCATGTTTATTTATTTTTATGTGTGTGGTGATTAATCGAAACGCAATCGCAACGCTATCGCAATCAAATCGCAATCGCTAAACGCAAGTTAATTAGGATGATTGTATGTTAGATATAGTAGTTGGGATTAAAAGTAATTTGAATGAGAAACTCTATCGCATCGCAACGCTCAACACGCGAATCAAAACGGCAAAACCCGTCGCTCCAAACTCTCCAATCGAGTGGTCACCCGATTGAGCTGCCACCCGATCGGGCTGCCACTCGATCGACCAGCCACTTATTCCCCTTTCCATTTATGGAAACCCTATAAATACCCCTATATGTCAACCTCACTTGATGTTGACAGCTCTCTCTCTCCCAACTCGCTCCAGCCGCTATTTCTTCGGATTTCTCGCAATTCTTGTAAGTTTTCCACCTAAACCTTGTACTTTCTTGATCTACGTGCACTCCTACACCTTTCTATCTTTTGAATTTTAACTTTTAACCGTGAAATCACTAGATTTGAGGTGTTCTAGGATGATGTCATCATGGTGTTCTTATGAACTTCATGTTTTGGCTTCAATCCACCAAGAACAACTTAGATCTGAACGATTTCCACATGAATAAACAAAGATCTTGCATAGATCTAAACATTTTCATGGTGAGAAAGGATTGAAAGATGGTTTCTAACTTTCTTTCAACTCTTTTACACTTAATGCACTCAAAACCGATAGAATCGGAGCTTGTTCTAATCTTCTACTCCTACTTGTTGATGTGTTGGTTCAAGATCTGGATTCTATCCACGAGATTACTGATTTCGGGTTAAACATGAAACACCATCTCGAACAGTTAACTGTCTGACTAGGGTGATTCCTGTCTGATCGGGTCACTAAGTCTTGACGAGGTTTCTGTTGTTTAGCACATTATCAAATCGTCTCGAGAAAACTTCAAACTATCAAACAACCAAGGAAGAACACGATCAGGTCGTCTGGGACGGATTACCGTCCGATCGGACTGCCACCCGACTGACAGCCACCCGATCGGCTTGCACCTTGGGTCCCACACTTAATTTTCATTTTCAATATTTGAGGTCCTGAACATTCAACGGATTGTCGTCCAATCGGATTTTCACCCGATCGGATTACTACCCGACCATGTGATGTTTAGACTTCAAGACTTAAACAATTTTCAACATGTTCAATGCATACGGATTGCCACCCGATCGGATTGCAATCTGATCGAGTGACCGTCCTGCGGTGAACTTGTTCTCAAACCTGAGAAGCTACGCCAATCGGATTGCTGTCCGATCGAACAGCCATTCGATCGACCGACCTGAAAGGTACAGATACTTCTCTGTTTTTAAAATGCTACAACGAAAACTTCAAAAGACAAGCCATCATACACAAACACATCCATCCCAAACGAGGTAACAATCCAATCGAATGGTCACCCGATCGGATGACCATCCGAACGGATTGTCACCCGATCGACCGGCCACCCGATCGGATTGCCATTCGATTGGATTACCATCCGTCATACGGTGTAAAGTGTCTCCTGTTTAACCATTTTGCGTGTCGCTTACCGTTTATGCTATCGTTCTGATCAGGCTAATCTCACTCTAGCGCTCCCTTCATTCCATCATCGTTGTGAGTATACTCGAATCCCTTTTTGCTTTACGCACTTTTGGGTGTTACATACGTTACTTATTCTAAATCACATCGAACGTACTACGCAACACTTCAACGCTAACCGTTACCGCATGTTATACGTGACTTAATGAATGCTTGTTTGCTATGTTTACACATGGAATGTTGTCTACCTGCCTTAGCAACGATAGTATTATAGTTTGGACTCAGCACCTATTCACTCAGGGGTTGTTAAGGACAATTTGTTACATGGCTCACAGTGGTTAGTATGTATTACGAACTGCCTTTGGCAGTCAACCCGCAGTCATTGGTATCGATAGGTTCATGTCGATAACTAACGTGCTTCATTTCACACTGTGTACGTGCTGGTTATGCGTAATCGATTTCGAACTCTATTATATCTATTAAACTTGTATGCTCACCTTTACACGATGTGTATTGACTTTTACTTTAACGTATGTGGCAGGTGCTTAAGATGTTTATATGCTTGGCTTGTTGTGAAATCGAGGCTAGGAAAGGTCTAGAAACGAATAAACGAATTGTCTGTATTTGAAATCTGAGTTGTCGGAACAGAACAATTTGACTAGATTTTGTCTATAATAATTATATTACTTTTTATGTCATGGTATGGGACGTGATGCTTTAAATAATTGGTAATTATAGTTGTTATGGAAGGTTCTGGACAATCTGTTTCGCTCAGTGCCACGCCCCGATGTTTCTGCCATCGGTTGGGGTGTGACAGATTGGTATCAGAGCCATAACTATAGGAATTAGGCAAGACTCGACCTAGTCCGGGTCGCTGTCTTAGAAACGACCTAGTCTATAGTTAGGTACCCACAGACCGACTTGTGCATACCCTGTAAGGGTTATGTACGAGCTTGCAAGCTACTTCTCGGTATTCTCACTTACGCTACACTATCACTGCACTCTAATTTTTGAAAAAATGAACAAGTGATTTGGCCGAGATTAGGTGTGAAAACCGCAAACTCTCGACTCAATTACTTGTTCGACTCGCATTTTTATCTATAAACACGAGAATTTGCGTTGAATCAGGAGTGAAATCCATACTTTAACACAGATTTTCGTCTCTATTTTTATCAAAACAGGAACAAAGTTGTTAAGTTAGGGGTGAAACCCGAACCTTGATGACTTATTCCGCTCTATTTTGGTTTTACAAAACTCTCACCAAAGTCTCGACGGACTCCAACGACTTGAAGTCACACTGACACTAGAAGGATGCGTGCCATTCGCCCAATTTCGAGGCGAGAGCATAGTCCCGAAGGCCAAAGTGTGCACCAAAGTCCTTGTGAATAGTCGAACCGCTTTGGACAGTCGACGTCTAATAGCCGCAGACACTCTATTTCTCGATTTATATGTGTTTCGATTCTGAGCTCGCTATTGTCGACTCTGATATTTGTCGATTTTATGTGATTTACGTGATTTATCTGTTTATGTGTCATGATTTTTGATGATTCATTCATTTTTCGCTTTTCGCTTTAATCGACACATACGACTCACACTACACATTTACCCCAATACGCTAACAAATCGCTACTACATGAGAAACGACTTTACGCTATGTTGCTGTTAGTGCATGATGTCTAAAGCCTACGTCTTAGTCTAGGTCATGCTTGTATAGGGTCTAGGGGTCTTATATGTTAATTATGTATAATGCAGGGGTCAAAATGTAAATTTATGTATGCTTGCATGTGATTCCGCTTGAAATGACATGTTATCATTTCAAGCGAAATCAGTTAGTAGTGATTCCGCTCGAAATGACAGCATGTCATTTCAAGCGGAATTAGAGTAGTATATATATGTGTTTGTGTTTCTCATTGGCACGGAATCTCGAAGTTGTAACCAAACTGCTGCCAGATTTTCAAGTGAATGTTAATGAGAAACAAGTGTTAAAAGTGATATTCTTCTGTTTTCTACTCAATTCTCTTTGATTCAACACTGTTTGTTTATTTCCGCCACTCAAATAGTGGTATTTTGACTTTGATTGACTCACTAGATCGTCAAATCGATCCTACAATTGGTATCAGAGCAAGTTATGAGCCAATATACCTGAATCAGAGCATTTTTCTTACACTTTTTGGATTTCTGGACGTTTGGACGGACAAAATGGACTGAGTTTTTGATATATTGTGTAAAAGTGACATTTTACAAACCCTTGAAAGTATCAGCTTAAAATTCGGCCTAAAACTAGTAAAAATGTACTGAATACTTGATTCCTCTTGAATGAGTGCATTGAGATTCCGCTTGAAAAAGTGTGACATTTCAAGCGAAACCAAGTATTCCGCTTGAAAAGTTGTATTTCCGCCTGAAGTTTTGAAGCGAAATCAGTAATTCCGCTCGAATTAGGTGATTCCGCTTGAGTGTTCACCTGATTCCGCCTGAGAGTGTGATTCCGCTTGAATCATCATTTTGATTTCCCTTGAAACACATAACAGGCTGATTTCGCTTGAAATTTAAAACACAGATTTCACTTAAAATCACGGTTTGAGTGTGCAAGTCCATTTCGTTCGTGATATTTCGTCTGAAGTTCAGTTTGTGTAGAAAGTATTTTCAGTAAAGTGACAAGTTTTTCAAAAGTTAAACATTTTTCGGTAATCAAATCTCTAAAAATGGAAAACCTAGATTTCTACAACTTCTTCGCGGGCAATGGAATGACGGCAACACAAAGTCCTACAAGTATTGTTCAGAACGTCAATATGGAAAACGAATTGGGAACAATTCAAAAGCCTCCCAAGCTGATGAACCTATATGAATATGCAGGATGGTCAGGGAGATTTAAGAACTGGGTACAGGCTAATCACTTCGAATGCTGGATGAAGATTGAGAGGAAGTACGTTCCATCGGTAGATGGTTTTGGTTTAGAGAAGGGTATTGGAAGTCTGACAGAGACAGAACAAAATGATTTCAAAGCCGAGAAAAAGATGATTAGTATCCTCCAGCAGGCTATCAACGAGGATATTCTGGTGTTGTTGCAACATGATGATAATGCAAAATCTATGTGGCAGTCATTGAAGTTAAAGTTTCAAGGTAGTGTATCCATGATCAAGAGCAAGAAGGCTTTGATCAAGAAAGAGTTTGATATTTTTACCGGCATGAAGGGTGAAACTACAAAGCAATTGATCGAAAGATATTGCCATTTAGTGTTTGAGATGAAGAGATTGGAAATCACAAAGACCAATGAAGAATGGATTGATAAGCTGTCCGATGCATTGCCATATGACGAGTGGGGCACATACCTGATGATGTTGAAGAACAATTCTGATTTTGTGAATCTGAATCTTAGCTCGTTCATAGAAAAGATTGAAGCTCATGAGTTGGAGTTACTAAAGATCAAAAAGATGAACCCAGCAAATGTTCAACAGGATGTGTCTCTGTACTACAAAGGCAGCACTCCAGCAACTACAAATATGAGTCCGAAGATACAAACTGGTTTCAGTGTAGACACAACATCAAGTGCTTCATCAATTACTCCACAAACAAACAAGCCTTCGCCATTTGCCAGCTACGAGCCAAACGTCAAAGCTTCAGAACAGACATCACCTTAAAGCTCGTCTAATTCAAACAATCAGGCGTATGTTTCTGGGATCCAATGCAACATTGCAGTTACTATCAAGAGTGGGAATGAGTTTACTGAGTCAGCTGCAAAGCAACATATTGCATTGTTGGCTTTCGTGTTAGAGTCGTATGAGTCATTGGTAGCGGGTAACATCGGGAATCTGGACATGACCAAAGAAGATTACGATCAGATAGATCCAGATGAGCTTGAGCTGATAGACATTAAGTGGGGTATGGCTAGTCTGGTCAGGAGGGCACAGCGTTTTATGGAAATTACTGGTAGAAATAGTCTTTCTGGACCTGATCAGAAGCTAGGTTTTGACAAGTCTAAAGTAATCTGCTTCAAGTGCAAAGAGAGAGGCCATTTTAAAAGAGAGTGTCCGAACAGAGAAGTGAATAATCATCAGAATCCATTCACGAATGATTATTACAGACAGGCAATCTACCACAGGCCGAATCAACAACTTGTAGTTCAAAGACCACAAATCGAGAACAAACAAGAGAAAGCTCTCATTGTGAACCAGGATGACGAGAAAGTTGCTGAGGGATTCAACTGGGATAAATACATCCCTGGAAGTGATGGACAGGCTATGATGGCTGAGATAGTTGAAGGTTCTGAGAGTGTTGTAGAGCCTGAAGTGGTGGTTGAAGATGTTACTGTGGATAGTGTGGCTGATATTGAGGAACTTGTTGCAGAACTTTATTATTACCAATCTGAACAGGAGGTATTGGCCAGTTCTTTGAAATCTATCATACCTCCTAAAGTTTTTGAGTCTTTTGTAGGTTTCTTTGAAGAACTGACAACTGGATTGTGTCCACGATATGAGGAGAAGAAAGAGTCTGTCGAAGAAATGATCGATATGACCAAAGAAATGACCGAAGACACTTTGAAGGAAATTGTTGACAGGGCTCTCATGGAGAAACTGAAAGAGGTAGACACAGAACTTGTGAAACCCGAGTCTGTCAGTACCGAGTCAGTTCAAAAGGAGTCGGATCAGGAGTCAGGAATTGAGGAGGTCAAATCTGAGAAAGTGTCTGAGTCAGAGTCGAAAGATGTCGGTAAACAGGAAGTGAAAACTGCTCATGAAGCAGAGATTGTTGAGAAAGTGATTTCAATGACTGAAACCCCATGCCAAAAGTGTTTAAAACCTTGCATGGAGTGTTTTGAAAAAGACGCTAAGTTTCAGGAATTGAAACAACACGCTGACATGTTAAAATTTGATCTAGGAAAAGTCAAAGAGGCATATGATACACTGGCCAGATCCATTAAAATGATTCAAAAAGAAAGTGTCGAAAATGATAAAGCCACGAAACTAGTAAAAGCAACACTTTTTTATAAACAAGTGGGAGTTAATTTTCATCTTGACACAATCGCATCATTGAAGAAAGAGTTAGAATTAACTAAAATTGAAAATGAGCGAATCGATAAGAAATTAATGAGCTATGTTGCATCGTCCTATGTTCTTGAGCAGATTGTTCCACAACAGCCCAATTCAACACCGGTCTTTAACAGCGTTCCACCCCGAATGTGGAATCATTATACTCAAAAGTATCCAGATGGGGTGGAAGCTGCATTGAACCTCAAACTGAGGACAATTGAGGATGAGTTTCCAGAGAGCATTGACGTTACATTCTCTCCGTCTGACACAGACAATGAGTCACAGGTCATCAAGACTGTTGTCGACCAGGTGTTAGATGAAAAGAGTGATAACTCTGAAGTTGAAGTCATGAAATCTCATTCTGAGAAGTCTGTGTGTGATTCTGAAGACGAGGGTAACTTTGTAGACCGTTTCATACCGAAATCAGATAAAGGTGCGAATGATGATCTGATCATGGTGGTTTACACTATGATTGGAACTGACAAGCTTTACTCTGATTTTGAGTATCCGCTTCAGAATGCAAAGATTGAAAACGTTGAAAAGGTTTTCAAATTGGTTGAAATTGATATTGATGTGGTAAAAAACAAAGAGTTCTTTTCGAAACCGAAAAAGTCGTTTGTTACATCACGTTCTAACACCTCGGGTAAGAAAGAGTGGGAAGGAAATGGTAACAACAAGAAAAATGGAAACAACTTTAAAAACAAAGGAATTGGTTTTGAGAAAAAGATGGCTAAGAAGGTTGTTAAGCCAAAAGATAAGATGAATGATGTTTTTGTTGTTGGACCAAGTGTGGATGAGGAGAAAGAGTACATTTTTAGTCAGAAAGCCATTGACGATTTCAATGCGGCGAAGAAACTGAAAGAGGAATCGTTCAAATAAACTTTTGTCGAGTATGACAAAAGAGTTTGCTATCGCTGCAATGAGATCGGACACATGGCAAAATAATGCAAGAAAGTTTTTGAAAAACCTGTCGTAAAACCTGTTGTTCAAAAACCTCGACCTAAGTCACCAATTGACAAAAAGGGTAAAAAACCAATGGTTTCACCAATTCGCATCTTGAAGAGGGGTGAATCTTTGGAGTTAGAAGATAAGCCAAAATCGACCTTTGAGGTTGGCGAATCTTCAAAGTCTCACAACACTTCAAAAATTTATCCGAAAACGAAAGTTTTTGAAAATCACTCATGGGTTGTGAAATCAAAACAATCGGTCGAGGAGAAAAAGATGGAAAACATTTTGAAAAATGAAACAAAAAGTTTGAAAAATGATGTAGTAAAATTTGAGTCTGAGTTTGATAAGTTTCTTGCAGAGTTTCCACCAATCAAAAATGAAGTCAAACCAAAAATAAAAACTGATGTTCCGAATGTCAAGTTTAACTTTCCAAAGATTGATGTGCCATGTGATTTAGTGTTTGGAAGTGTTTCAACAGTTAAAAAGTCTTGGGTATCACTGTTTGAATGAGTTGTTATAATGTTTGCAGGGGCTGCCCAGGTCAATCATTTCAAAATGGATCATGGACAGCGGAGCCTCAAGACATATGACGGGAATGTTGGCGCTTTTATACGACGTTAAATCAATCAACGGAGGTTACGTGGGATTTGCCGGAAACCAGGGTGGCAGGATTGTGGGCCAAGGAACCCTGACAAATGGAGTTATTTCTTTTGAGAAAGTGAATTACATCATAGAATTGGAAAACAACTTGCTTAGTATTTCTCAAATCTGTGACAAATCGTTTACTATACACTTCACGAAAAACGAATGTCTTGTTTTAAAAGCTGGGTTTAAAATCCCTGAGGATATGGTGCTGTTGTGCGCTCCACGAGAAAATGACTTGTATATTCTTGATATGAGTGTCGCAACAACAATAAATCATCAAAAACAATGTTTTGTGTCGAAAACGAAAGCTACTGAAAAGGAGTCAATTATGTGGCATCGTAAGATGGGCCACATTCATGTTAGAAAAATGAATTTTCTGGTGCATAATGATTTAGTCAAAGGTGTGAATTTAAAGAATTTTCATTTGAATGATGATTGTGTAGCTTGTAAGAAGGGAAAGCAGACTCGGAAGTCACACCCACAGAAGTTGCTAAATTCGATCAGAGTACCGCTTGAGAGACTCCACATGGATCTCTTCGGGCCGGTCAATGTGAAGAGCATCAGTGGTGATTTATACTGCTTGGTAGTCACTGATGACTTTACAAGGTTTTCGTGGGTAGTGTGCTTGGAAAGAAAAGATCAGACGTTTGAGTCGTTGATGGTTCTGTTCAAAAAGATGGAGACGCTGTATAAGCTGCCTATCCGAAGAATATGAAGTGACAATGGAACGGAATTCAAGAATTACAAAATGCTCGAGTTCTGTAATGAAAAGGGGATTCTTCATGAAGTCAGCGCGCCTTAGACTCCACAACAGAACGGTGTAGCTGAAAGAAAGAATCGCACCTTAATAGAAACTGCTCGAACGATGTTAGCCGATTCCAAGTTACCGATTTTCTTCTGGAGTGAAGCAGTGGCTGCAGCATGTTACACTTTGAACCGCGTGCTCACCGTCAAGAAGTACAAGAAAACATGTTTTGAGTTGCTACACCGCTACAAGCCAAATCTAGAATTTCTGGAGCCGTTTGGGTCTCCATGTACTTTTATAGATGAAAAGGGTAAATTCGGTGCTAAGTCTAATGATGGTTTCTTTGTAGGTTATGCCAGCCCGTTGAAGAGGGTGTTTGTGCCTTGCCTGGGAAAAGTAATACAAGTTCAGCATGTGGATTGTCAGAAGCACACTGCTTCACCACAACTTCCCGGACAAAGATTCTTGTTCGACTATGACAAACTCTGGGAGTCGTTCCAACTTCCGACCGAGCCAAGTATTGAAGAACTTGTTCTGCTATATCAACAACAACAATCTAGTTCACAAGATCAAGTGCCAAGACCTTTGGTAGTTTCACAACCTGAGGTGGATACAAGCAATCCTACAGGTGGCACAAACGATCACGAAGCCGGTCCAAGTGGAACAGCTCACGAACCACCAAAGGAACCAGCTCCAACATTTGACAACTCTGATGACTCAGAAGAGGAATCCGGTCCTACTTTTGATGAGGAACCAAATGTTACTACGACGGAAGCTGAGGATCACACTGGTGATCTAGACATAACGAGCTTGCAATTGGAAGTTGACGTGCCTGACACCCTTATGCCTCGAACCTTGTCTTATCATCCTTCAGAGCAGATTATCGGTGACCTACAAAGTGGTGTTAAAACGAGAGATCAAATTAACAGAGCTCTTACATGTTTTTATTCATCTGTTGCACATTTACAGGAAGAATTCTCACTGAAATGTTTTATTTCGCAGATTGAACCCAGAACATATAAAGAAGCTTTGACTGAAGACAGTTGGGTGAATGATATGCAGGAAGAGCTGCAGCAATTCGAGAAACTGGGTGTTTGGAGATTAGTAGATCTGCCGGAGAATCAAAAGTTGATCAAAACAAAGTGGGTGTTCAAGTGTAAAAGAGACGATAGAGGAATCGTGGTTTGGAACAATGCACGATTAGTGGTACAAGGCTTTAGTCAGCAAGAAGGCATCGACTATGATGAGGTTTACGCTCCTATTGCTAGACTTGAGGCTATTCGGATCTTCCTAGCATTTGCGTCATGGAAAGACTTCAAAGTGTACCAGCTTGATGTTAAATCTGCCATCCTGTACGGAAAGATTAAGAAGAAGTGTATGTGGGACAACCATCGGGGTTCACTGATCCACTACACAAGAACAAAGTCTATCTGCTAGATAAGGCACTCTACGGACTTCACCAGGGCCCGAGAGCCTGGTATGAGACGCTTTCCCAACATCTGCTAGCCAACGGGTTCACCAGAGGGACAGTCGATAGCACATTGTTCACAAAGGAAGTTGCAGGTCATCTCCTAATTGTGCAGATCTACGTAGATGACATCATTTTTGGTTCCACCAACGACGAGTTATGTAAAGAGTTTGAGAAGGTTATGAAGAAGAAATTCGAAATGAGTTCGATGGGGGAGATGAAGTTCTTCCTCGGGCTGCAGGTAGAGTAGATGCCCGATGGAATCTTCATTCACCAAACAAAATATGTGAACGACGTACTGGAAAAGTTTGACATGGCTCAATCCAGTCCAGCAGCAACCCCCCTAGCATAGAATCATGGTATCTGTCCTGACAAGAGTGGAGTAAAGGTGGAGGAGACAATGTACCAGTCGATCATTGGATCCTTAATGTATCTCACTGCATCCCGACCGGACATCATGTACCCAACATGTCTATGCGCCAGATATCAGTCAAGCCCGAAGCAGTCACACTTGATAATCGTCAAAAGAATATTACGGTATTTGAAAGGTTGCCCAAGCATCGGCTTGTGGTATCCTCGATCGGGTAACTTCTCTCTAACAGGTTTCGCTGATTCTGACTTTGGAAGCTGCAAGCAGAACGCTAAGTCCACCACTGCTGGGTGTCAGTTCTTCGGAACTCGACTTGTGACCTAGCAGTGCAAGAAACAAACCTATGTGGCGCTTTATACTTGTGAGGCTGAATACGTTTCAGCCTCCAGCTGTTGCTCTCAGATCCTTTCGATCCAACAGCAAATGCGCGACTTTGGATTGCAATTCTTGGATACACCGATTTTCATGGACAATGAAGCAGCAATCAATATAACTAAAAACCCGGTTCACCATTCTAAAACGAAACATATAGAGATCCGTCATCACTTCATTCGTGATTGTCACGAGAAGAAGTTGATACGGATTAAACATATACACATCGATGATCAGAAGGCTGATTTCTACACAAAACCGTTTGATAAAAAGAGATTTTATTATCTTTTAAAATTAAATGGGATGAAAAATCTGCGTTCTGGGAGGGTTGAAGAATGTGAAGCCGAGGAGGGTGGCGATCAGATGTGAACTACGTCGTGTTGTCAATTTTGTTTGTACGGTTTATTTTTCTGCTTTTCGATAAAAACAAAAACACAAAAATATGTTTTTATTTATAGGGGGAGAAAGTTTGTAGAAAAACACAAAAACAATAGAAAACTTGAAAAATCCAAAAACATTGAAAAACTGAAAAAGAGCTTGTGTATAATAGGGGAAATGATAGTACATCAGCTAGACAGATACAGTACGCTAAAGAAATGTAATGTTTAATATGCGTTAAGCAGTCTCGCTGATGATGTGCCGATAGGTTTTACAAAATTAGTAGATTTGTTTGGGATATAAACATAAAAATTACTTGCTTTTACGTGGTGAACATCTCCAGGATATATGGATAACCCCCGAAATCTTGTTTGAAAGGTCCCTCTTTCTGAGATACTAGGTCTTTATGCTTAGTGATATCTTGGGTATTATCCCAGGACTTCTGCTGAATGGAAATTCTGACCTAGTCCCCTTATAGTACTTTACGCAAAGCTTTACTTGTAAAGCCTCCCCTCAGCATAAAAAATGATAACACATTGCAAAATGTTAATCATGTGCTGTTGTAAAAAAGATTCCCTAAAGGGAACCCACCGAAAGTCGATGTCACACCCCCAAAATCCACCTGCGGAGTATCACCGCTTGGGAGCGTGACATGACCAGGATCAAGCCACCAATCATATAGAACCATGTATAAAGTAAAAGTATTTGTATTAAACCAAACCCATCCATATGAAAGGTGTTCCAAAACATAAGTATCATATCAAAGTTTAGCGGAAGCAAATGCATAACAGCCCAATCATAAATAAAGTGTGTATTTGTCAAAATGTTCAAATCAAAGTGAACACGATCCTTGTCCACAACGACCGCGCCTCCCTGTGCAAGCTCCAAGTACCTAACGTCCTGCAAGGCATGTAACAGAGGATCAACAACTAGTTGAGCGAGTTCAAAGAAAGTAAATGCGTAATAGTAAGTTCATGAGTATCAGGTGGCTCTACTGGGCCGATATTGGTTTCTATTTGTGGGGGCTTCCCATGTTATTTATCCACTAGACTATGCGTAACCATAAGTGTTCTGACACAACCGAGGCAGTAGTGAGTATAATAAGTTCACGTAGGTTTTGCGTGAGTATCCTTCACGACCGAGGATAGTAGTAATTATAAGTATACGTAGATTTTCGTACGTGTCCTGCACAACCGAGGACGATGGTAGATAGTCTAGTAATAGTGTAAGTACGAATCTATCCAACTTTAACCCTTCAATCCCATTCCCTCAACCCGGGAATCCCATGCCTTGGTAAGAGTGTGAACTCACCTTGGTTTGCTCGGTAAGATAATAATGTTTATCCTAAACTTGGTCAACCGCGTCCTATAACGGTTACCACTTGTTAGGACCGTATACAAGTAGTTCACGTATTATACACATGTATCAAGTAATCACGTATAACACGTACTTCACAGTAGCGTATAAATAATGAGTAGTTCACACATAACACCTATTTCCAAATGATATAAGTTATAGGGACATGAGTTCTTATATTTAACAACTTAATACAACTTAATTCAGGTGTGCGATTGAAACCATTTTGTGCGACCAAATCAGAAGTGTATGGTTCGTGTCCCTAAGTGTGCGATCAGGTGAGTGTGTAACTGATTTTCAAATTGTGCGATTACCCTTGCAATCGGCCCACTTAGGGTGTATGGCCCAAATGGATTCATGCAGCCAAATCAGTGAAATCCATTAGTAATCTTTTCCTCTTGTGTGATTGAAAATAACATATGCAAACACATGGTGGGGCCCTTCATTAATGGCAGGTCGGAGTGTGTGACTCCATATATTCACAATCAACAGAAAAGACAAATTCCATTAAATCTCATATTTCAAATCATGCACAAAAGGTGAGTTGTACCCTATGCTAGTTTATTTGTACATTCCCTAAAACCCATCTTCTACATTCGAACCTCCATTCATATCCTACCCAGGTTTACATTTCCACTACTGAATATTGAAGCAAGATCACAATCTTACATACTCTACAATTATTATCATACAAAGCACTAACAAAGATTTAAATAGAAATCGACATCTTGAAAGAAATATTCCATATCTCAGATCATGTAATACATCATTCAACTATTTGTCATTATTTTGTTACCATTAACAACTAATTAGAGAAGTCTTGATTAATGGACCTAAATATCAATCAAAGAATACAGTATCATGTCTTTATTATCTTTCATACTTCAAATCTTATGCATGACCAGGTTGTACCTAGAGCCTTTATAGTTGTACTCTTTCAAGAACCCAGCAAATACAAAGCATCGACATCTTAATACCACTATTTTATCATTATTCACAATATTTTCAACATTTAACGGATATAAATATCGACATTCATTGCAAAAGTTCTTGCTATCCAGATAGACCATTATTTACGTAACAAGACAATCACGAATCTCATCGTTACACTTATTCAATCAGGAGATTATACTTGTTCACAAATAATCAAAACAGTCAACAAGATTAAGCAAGCATAAGGTAATACTAACCGAGAGATATATGGTAATAGTGATGGTGATCACGACCTGGGGAGGGGGTCTCCTGTTGCTGGGATAAGGGTGTTTAGGGTTTTGTTTTGAGTTTTTTTTTTTAAACAATGATATGATACATAGTATATATGCTAATAGTTGGGCGGTTCACCACTGGCTGAAAGAATGGGCTTAAGCCCAAATAAATGGGTTGCCACATTGTTAACAAAAACATAAGGTTTGGGAGGTTTGGGCTTTGAATCCATTTAGTCTAGTTTTAATGTTGGACAACAAAGTGTTTTGGGGTGGTTTGGGTGCGGCCCACTTGATTACTAAGACGTAACCCAATACCAGTGTGGCCCAAACATACAAGTGTGTGAGTTATGGTGTACGGTTTGGCTATTGTGCAAAACATATACCATCTAATGACTTTACTAACAAGCAATTTCACTATTCAATTATAACCAATCACTTTATTTAAACCGTTCGTTCATTCAACATATACACATCAAGTATCAAAAGATCTAATGCAAAAATGGTTGTGAAACTACGAGTTGTCACATCATCCCCAACTTAAAAGAAATTTCGTCCCGAAATTTAGCATGCGGTTACTGAGGAAGCTAGGTAAGTTGTATCGTTTACTGGTTTTCCTGGGGTGTCACATCATCCCCCCGTTGATTTGGAATTTCGTCCCGAAATTCTGTAGTATTAGCTTCAGCCTTAGTAGTGGTTGCACGGTTTTCGAACAACTGGGGATACTTGAGTTCCATTTGATCTTCTCGTTCCCAGGTATACTCTGGGCCACGACGGGAGTTCCAACGAACTCGAACAAGAGGGATTCTCTTGTTTTTGAGGACCTTAACATCCCGGTCCGTGATTTCAACTGGTTTCTCGACGAACTGCAACCGCTCATCGATAGTGAGTTCCTTAAAAGGAACTATGAGGGTCTCATCTGACAGGCACTTCTTCAGATTCGACACGTGAAAAACGTTGTGAACTGCACCGAGTTCAGCTGGTAAGTTTAGTCTGTAGGCCACTGTGCCTATCCTTTCAGTGATTTCGAACGGTCCAACATACCGTGGATTGAGCTTGCCTCGTTTAACAAAACGAACCACACCCTTCCAGGGTGAGACTTTGAGTAGCACTCGATCCCCAACTTGGAACTCGAGCGGTTTTCTGCGTTTATTGGCGTAGCTTTTCTGGCGATCACGAGCTGCCGCCATGCGTTGTCGTATCTGTGCTATTCGTTCAGTAGCGTCAACTACCATTTCTGGACCTGTAATCTGACTATCCCCCACCTCTTCCCAACAGAGAGGTGACCGGCATTTACGACCGTACAATGCCTCGAATGGAGCGGCTTGAATGCTGGTGTGATAACTGTTATTGTACGAAAACTCCACTAACGGGAGGTGCTTTTCCCAGCTGTTGCCGAAATCGATAACACACGCCCGAAGCATGTCTTCGAGGGTTTGTATCGTGCGCTCAGACTGCCCATCCGTCTGAGGGTGGTAAGCTATACTCATGTCTAATCGAGAGCCAAAAGCTTTGTGCATCGCTTGCCATAGTTCTGAAGTGAATCGTGCATCCCGATCCGAAATAATGGAGGTGGGCACCCCGTGCCTCGAAACAACTTCTTTGAGATAAACGTCTGTGAGGGTGGAGAACTTATCCGTTTCCTTAATAGCCAGGAAGTGTGCAGACTTGGTGAGTCGATCTACGATCACCCATATAGTATCATTCCCACGCTGAGATCTAGGTAGGCCTGTAACGAAATCCATGGAAATTTCTTCCCATTTCCATTGTGGTATCCTGGGTTGTTGCAGTAGGCCTAAGGGTTTCTGGTACTCTGTCTTGACTCTCGCACAAGTCAAACATTTGCCGACGTATGTTGCAATGTGGGCCTTCATACTAGGCCTCCAGTAAGTGGTCCTAATGTCGTGGTACATTTTATCCGAACCTGGATGTACCGAGTAGCGAGACTTATGAGCTTCATCCATCACAAGTTCTCATAAACCGCCGTATAGTGGAACCCAAATGCGTCCTGTTACATAGTAGGCGCCGTCTTCCCTTTGTTCTAACCGTTGCCTTGAGCCGCGTAAGGCTTCAGCCCTGACGTTTTCTGGTTTCAATGCTTCCACTTGAGCATCTCGTATCTGTGCAGTAAGATCAGACTGAATAGTGAGCTGCAAAGCTCGTACACGCCTAGGTAAGGTGTCTTTTCGACTGAGAGCGTCAGCCACAACATTGGCTTTGCCTGGATGGTACTTGATGGCGCATTCGTAATCGTTCAGAAGTTCGACCCATCTTCGTTGACGCATGTTCAAATCCTTTTGCTTAAGGATATGCTCGAGACTTCTGTGATCGGTGTAAATTGTGCACTTGGTACCGTACAGATAGTGTCGCCATATCTTAAGCGCGAAAACAACAGCTCCCAGCTCTAAATCGTGCGTCGTGTAGTTCCGTTCGTGAATCTTGAGTTGACGTGAAGCGTAGGCAATAACTTTATCCCGTTGCATCAATACACAACCAAAACCCTGTATCGATGCGTCACAATAAACCACAAAATCATCCGTGCCCTCTGGCAATGAGAGAATAGGTGCGCTGCAAAGCCTATCCTTTAGGTACTGAAAAGCGGTTTCCTGGGAATCTCCCCAACGGTAGGTGACACCTTTCTGTGTCAGTAGCATAAGCGGTTGTGCGATCTTCAAAAAGTCTTTGATGAATCGCCTGTAATAACCCGCCAAACCCAGGAATTGGCGTATTTCTGTTGGTGTACGCGGTGCAGGCCAGTTCTTGATCGAATCTACTTTGGATGGATCGACATGAATCCCATCCCTGTTCACCACATGGCCTAAGAAGTGGACTTCACGAAGCCAGAAGTCACATTTAGAAAACTTGGCGTACAGTTGTTCCTTTCGAAGGAGTTCCAAAATCAATCGTAAATGCTGCTCGTGATCCTCCTGACTCTTGGAGTAGATCAGAATGTCGTCGATGAAGACAATTACAAACTTGTCTAAGTACGGCTCGCACACCCTGTTCATCAGATCCATAAATACGGCAGGCGCATTCGTTAACCCAGATGGCATGACAAGAAACTCGTAGTGACCGTAGCGAGTTCTGAATGCCGTTTTGGAGACGTCCTCATCCCGGACTCTCAGCTGATGATACCCTGACCTCAAGTCTATCTTGGAGTAGTAACTCGACCCCTGCAACTGGTCGAATAGGTCGTCTATACGCGGAAGAGGATAACGGTTCCTCACCGTCACCTTGTTCAGTTCACGGTAGTCGATGCACATCCTGAAAGTGCCATCCTTCTTTCTCACGAAAAGTACTGGAGCTCCCCAAGGCGATGAGCTTGGAAGAATAAAGCCCTTTTCCAAGAGCTCTTGTAGCTGCTTCGACAGTCCTTCCAGTTCGGTTGGAGCTAAACGATACGGTGCTCGAGCTATAGGTGCTGCTCCAGGAGCTAACTCAATTTGAAATTCGACCTGATGATGAGGAGGTAGACCAGGTAAATCTTCAGGAAACACCTGAGGAAACTCACGTACGACTGGTATATCCTCCAGTCTCTTTTCTTTAGTCGATGCGTCTGAAGCAAGTGCCAAAATGGTTGCATGACCTTTTCGTAGACATTTCTGAGCCTTCAAGAAGGAGATGATGCCAACCACAGCACCACTATTGTCGCCTTGAACTTCGAGAGGTTCTTGACTAGAACGAGGAATACGAACAATCTTTTCCTTGCATAGGACTTCTGCTTGCTGTTGCTGCTGGCGATTCTGATTCGCAGGCCGTGGGCTCCTGAACCCTTAGCTTCATGGCCCATCTTGAGACACCTCTGGCAACGTCCTTCGTTGCACTAACCACTGTGGTGTCTGTTGCACCTACTACACCATGGGTGTATTCCCCGATATCCACCCCGCCCCTGACTGCCTGATGATTGCTGATTCGGACTCTGGTAATCGTTGGTGCGGCGCTGCTGTGCTTGAGACTGAACAGAAACCGATCCCTTGCTTGAATCACCCTCCCATTTTCTCTTGTTGTCACTGGGAGTAGCAGAAGTAGTGACAGCAGTAGTGGTAGCACTGATGCGTTTTGGCAGCTTGTTCTGTTCCACCGCCTGATCGGTGAGTCGATGAGCAAGACGCTGAATGTCTTGGATATTGTCGAGGTTAGCCGATGTAACATGGCTCTGAATCTCTGAGGCTAGACCCTTGAAGTACAATTCGATACGCTTGCTTAGAGGGTCCACCATGGTTGGACACAAGATGGCCAGTTCGTTCGACCGTTTCGTATAAGCTTCAATTTCTGACCCCGTCATTTTCAAATGGTAAAGCTCCACTTCCAACTTGTGGATGTCATCAAGTGTGCAGTATTCCCTTTTAATGCGTTCTTTGAATTCGTTCCAGGGGGTGGCGTTAGCAGCTGCCAACCCTAGTATCTGTGCTTGCGCGTTCCACCAGGTTAGCGCGATTCCTTCCAATGTACCAGTGGCGTACTTGACCCTGCGAGCCTCAGGGCATTCGCACATTTCACACACTGATTCTAACTTCTCAAACCAATGGAGGAGTCCCACTGCCCCCTCGGTGCCACTGAAAGTACTTGGACGACAGTCCATGAAGTTCTTGAATGTGCAGACAGGCTGCTGCGCGTGTTGACCTCCTGCTTGTGCAGCTGCAAGTGCCGCAGCAACTTGTTCTTGAATGAGAGCCGCCAACTGGGCTTGTGTTAGGTTAACGCGTCCAGCCATTGATCTTCACATCAAAGGCGATATAAGTGAGAAAGGTTCGCGAATAGTGCGATGACAGAAGAGTGTAAGCACGTAGGTATTCTCATGTACTAACGATTAGTAAGCAATGTACTCTAGCGTAATACGAGCAAAGTTCTATGTAGTTCTAACAAGCAAGTAATAAACATAAACCTTATTACCTAGGATGTCGAGTCTTGCACGCGGAGCGAAGCGTCGTTGTGGATCGTTGAGAGCACTGTTCTGGTTATAGTCTGGTTTTAATAAAAACGCTTTCCCCTTATTAAAACCAAGTTCTCTATAACCAATGGCTCTGATACCAATCTGTCACACCCCCAAAATCCACCTGCGGAGTATCACCGCTTGGGAGCGTGACATGACTAGGATCAAGCCACCAATCATATAGAACCATGTATAAAGTAAAAGTATTTGTATTAAACCAAACCCATCCATATGAAAGGTGTTCCAAAACATAAGTATCATAGTCTAGTAATAGTGTAAGTACGAATCTATCCAACTTTAACCCTTCAATCCCATTCCCTCAACCCGTGAATCCCATGCCTTGGTAAGAGTGTGAACTCACCTTGGTTTGCTCGGTAAGATAATAATGTTTATCCTAAACTTGGTCAACCGCGTCCTATAACGGTTACCACTTGTTAGGACCGTATACAAGTAGTTCATGTATTATACACATGTATCAAGTAATCACGTATAACACGTACTTCACAGTAGCGTATAAATAATGAGTAGTTCGCACATAACACCTATTTCCAAATGATATAAGTTATAGGGACATGAGTTCTTATATTTAACAACTTAATACAACTTAATTCAGGTGTGCGATTGAAACCATTTTGTGCGACCAAATCAGAAGTGTATGGTTCGTGTCCCTAAGTGTGCGATCAGGTGAGTGTGTAACTGATTTTCAAATTGTGCGATTACCCTTGCAATCGGCCCACTTAGGGTGTATGGCCCAAATGGATTCATGCGGCCCAATCAGTGAAATCCATTAGTAATCTTTTCCTCTTGTGCGATTGAAAATAACATATGCAAACACATGGTGGGGCCCTTCATTAATGGCAGGTCGGAGTGTGTGACTCCATATATTCACAATCAACAGAAAAAGACAAATTCCATTAAATCTCATATTTCAAATCATGCACAAAAGGTCAGTTGTACCCTATGCTAGTTTATTTGTACATTCCCTATACATTCGAACCTCCATTCATATCCTACCCAGGTTTACATTTCCACTACTGAATATTGAAGCAAGATCACAATCTTACATACTCTACAATTATTATCATACAAAGCACTAACAAAGATTTAAATAGAAATCGACATCTTGAAAGAAATATTCCATATCTCAGATCATGTAATACATCATTCAACTATTTGTCATTATTTTGTTACCATTAACAACTAATTAGAGAAGTCTTGATTAATGGACCTAAATATCAATCAAAGAATACAGTATCATGTCTTTATTATCTTTCATACTTCAAATCTTATGCATGACCAGGTTGTACCTAGAGCCTTTATAGTTGTACTCTTTCAAGAACCCAGCAAATACAAAGCATCGACATCTTAATACCACTATTTTATCATTATTCACAATATTTTCAACATTTAACGGATATAAATATCGACATTCATTGCAAAAGTTCTTGCTATCCAGATAGACCATTATTTACGTAACAAGACAATCATGAATCTCATCGTTACACTTATTCAATTAGGAGATTATACTTGTTCACAAATAATCAAAACAGTCAACAAGATTAAGCAAGCATAAGGTAATACTAACCGAGAGATATATGGTGAAAGTGATGGTGATCACGACCTGGGGAGGGGGTCTCCTGTTGCCGTGTTACGTAAGATGGGATAAGGGTGTTTAGGGTTTTGTTTTGAGTTTTTTTTTTTTTTTTAAACAATGATATGATACATAGTATATATGCTAATAGTTGGGCGGTTCACCACTGGCTGAAAGAATGGGCTTAAGCCCAAATAAATGGGTTGCCACATTGTTAACAAAAACATAAGGTTTGGGAGGTTTGGGCATTGAATCCATTTAGTCTAGTTTTAATGTTGGACAACAAAGTGTTTTGGGGTGGTTTGGGTGCGGCCCACTTGATTACTAAGACGTAACCCAATACCAGTGTGGCCCAAACATACAAGTGTGTCAGTTATGGTGTACGGTTTGGCTATTGTGCAAAACATATACCATCTAATGACTTTACTAACAAGCAATTTCACTATTCAATTATAACCAATCACTTTATTTAAACCGTTCGTTCATTCAACATATACACATCAAGTATCAAAAGATCTAATGCAAAAATGGTTGTGAAACTACGAGTTGTCACATCATCCCCAACTTAAAAGAAATTTCGTCCCGAAATTTAGCATGCGGTTACTGAGGAAGCTAGGTAAGTTGTATCGTTTACTGGTTTTCCTGGGGTGTCACAATCGAGCCGTCATCTCTCTGCTGAACGGAAGTTCTGACCTGAGCTCTCACGGCCTCGCAATTCACCCCATTACAGATATCATCTAGGTATACTCACCTGTAAGACTGAATATTGGGATCTGGATATGAGAGTATATACTGAGGTGGGACACATGTAGAAGTTAAGATCTTAAGACATTAAATCAGTATCCCGAACACATTGAAAGTTGTGTGAAAATTTAAGAGGCTCAGTATATCGACAATCTAAGCGAACTGTTTAAAGCTGAGTATGAAATTCAAGCTTAACGGTACTTGTGTCTTGTCGGCAGCTTATATGATCCTCTAAGACACTCAAAAAAATATTGTGTGTACAGATTTCTACTTATCACATTCTAAAATCCAAAAAGATTTTATTTTTCATCTTATTTTCGACAACAGACGTTGGGGATCAGATGATCAAAGTCTTGGGCAGAACATGTCTGATTCATGAGGTTTGGGTAAGCAGGAGATTCTGGAAAATGACTGGTATATGTTTTAAAGTTTGAAAAGTTCAAAAGTTCATTAATTTGAACTGAATTCAGTATCAGAAAGCCATCATACTTCATAAACTGGTCAACCAAGGTCATTAAGTTGGACTTGGTAGGCTGAACAGTTAACCAAGGTCATTAACCTGGACTTGGTTAACTGGGTGTGTTGGTAAAAAAATCAGAAAATGTTAAAAAGTTAAAAATTTTGAAATGTTTGAGTCTAATTTCGCTTGAAAACATGATTTCACATTAAGTTGTGTAATTCCTCTAGAAGCTGCTTCTCAAGTGATTCCGCTTGAACAACATCCATGACCATTTCAAGCGAAATCAGATAGCCTATAAATAGCTATCTGGTTCCGCTTGAACTTCATTATTCGTATTCCGCTTCAAAGTGTTTGCTCCCGGTGATTTCAAGCGAAACCCTAATACCTTTGAATTTGAGTCGTTATTCTGTTAATTTGTAATCAGATTTCCTGTTTCTAGTTGGTTTACTCAACTTTAAACATGGGAAAGGTGAGATATTGATCCAATTTCACTCAGATCTGGTTGATTCTTAAGTGTCGGTGTTGTGTATGTTTGAAAACATAGATTTAGGGTTTAAATGTTGTGTAAAACGAACAAAAATCATCATAGTGTTGTCGGATTATGTTGTAGATCATGCGTGTGGTTTTGATAGAACCAGATCTAGGGTTTTGTATGTTTGACGATGACCAGTTTGAACAGGCTTAGATCTAGGGTGTGTTTGAAGGTAAAAATGAAATTAAAACATAACCCCATGGTCGGAATTCACTGATAAACAATCCATCATGTTCAATTATTATCTGAAATGTTTTGAATGTTTAAACATGATTCTGCTTGAATCATGAGATTTCGCTTCAAAAGGTATCATGTGATTCCGCTTCAGATGATGTTCAGCGATGATCTTTGATTTCACTTCAAAATGACCTCATGTGATTCCGCTTCAAACTCAACATATGATTCCGCTTCAGAATGTGTCATATTGATTTCACTTCAAACTCTCTGGTGATTTCGCTTGAAATGTTATTGCATTTCATGTGATTTCGCTTGAAAGTGTTTGAATATGAAATTTTTCAAAGTGTTTGATTTGTGTGCACTGTGTTGTATTGCAGGCTTCGAATGTGATCTTTGATCCGTTGCACAACAGTTGTTGTGATTTTGACGAAGAAAAGAATACAAAGTTGTCGGAGTTCGGCAGCATTTTGGAGTTTATGAGGAGAGTACCAATTCAAAAGGTGTTGACGGATCAACATTTGGTGTATAGATCTCACGTTAAACGTTTCTGGAAGCACGCAACTTATGATGAAGCAAACAAAGTGATCAATTCAGTTGTGAAGCAGTATGATGAGAAGAAGTCAATTATTGTTACAGAGGCGCTTGTACGTGAAGTGTTGAATTTTCCAGATGATGCAAAGTCACCAACAAAGTTCCCTGAAAGGATGGTCAAGGGCTGTATGCTGAGAATGGGATATGATGGTGCTTTGAACAACGCAAATTATTTGAAGTCAAAATTTTGAAAGCCATACAAGCTCATTGTTCATTCAGTACTGCAGGCTTTAAGCCATTGCAAAGGAGGATATGATGCCATGAGGGATTATCAGATGAATATGGTTACAGCTTTGGTCTTGAACAAGAAGTACAATTTCTTTCACATCGTGTTTCATTACATGGCTGAGAACATTACAACAAAGAGTAGGACTTGGATTTATCCAAGATTTGTGCAAATGTTGATAGATCATGCTTATCCTGATATTGAAAGAGATGTAAACAATGATCTGTTAGTTCTTTCTCATATGAGTAATGATTCGTTGAAGCAATTAGCCAGATATCATCCGAATCATACTGAGCCGAAGAAGATAGCTGAATTTTTCGGATTCATCAAGGATGTGAACTATGTTGATCCAGATCCAGTGAATCAACAAAATTGGAGGAATGAAGAGGAGATGAAAGAAGCTGCTTATGCTGATGAGTTAAAAGCTCTTGAAGAATTCAAAAGTACTCGAAATGATTGGTTTGTGAAAGAACAAAAGAAGAGAGGCAAGAAAGCTACTCCCAAAGCACAAAAGGGAGAGGGTTCGTCTTCACAGCCCAAGAAATGTCAAAAGAAAGTTGCAAAGACTTTACTTATTGATGAACCTGATGTGGAAGAACCAGTACGAGAAGCTGAGGTTGAAGTAGAACCTGATGTTGAAGCTGAAGCTAAAACTGAAGCTGAAGCTAATATTGAAGTTGATGTTCGTCTATCGCCTAATTCTCAAAGTTTGCTGAAGAAACTTAAGGCATTTAATGCTAAGAAAGATAAAGCAGTTGATGTTGCTCAGAAAGAAAAAGTTGCTGATGATATAAAAGGTGATGACGTGAACAAAAAATACTACAAGTTCTTCTAGTTCTTCTGATGATGAGATTGATGAGATAGAGCGTGAAAAGAAAATTCAAGCAGAGGTTGAAAAAGAGAAGCAGTTGAGAAAGAGAAAAAGATAGGAGAAGGATGATGATGCATATGTTCCAACTCCTGAACGTGTATCTGAATCTCATTCGCCTCCTTCAGGTGGAAGGAAGAAAGCTGGTGCTAGAAAGAGGATTGTTTCTCCAAAGATAAAAAAGGTTACTCTAAAGATCAAGAAACCAACGAAGATCATTTTGAAGAAGAAACCTTCCCAAGAACCGAGTAAACCACCATCACCACCACCTGAACCGATACCACATCAATCACCTATACATTCACCACTTCATCATTCACCCCCTAAACAACCCACACCACCAAGACAACCATCACCATTACATCTCTCACCACCTCATTCACCCCAACAAATTCATACTATTACACCACCACAACAACAAACTTTTCTTACATCACAACAAATATTCCAAACACCACCACCTTCACAACCACTTATTCAAACCACACCTGGTTCTTCGGGGTACAAAAGTTTTCCAACTGTTCCTCCGAATCTGAGTATTGGTCTTGAAGATATTGGAGACTTTGATTTTGCAAATACTGCACAAGTCAAGAATGTAGAACAAAAAGTTGATGCTGTTGTGATTGACAGCAAAAGAGTGGCTGATCGTGAGAAGATTCTCGAGATGCGTGTAAAGAAATTAGAGTCTGAAAACAAGTCATTATTGAAGAAGATAGAAACTGATCAGACAGAGATTGATATCTTGAAGGTAAGGGTGGCAGAGTTAGAGGAAGAAAAGACACGCAGAGATGAGCAGAACAAGTATTTTGAATTGAAAAACAAAGAACTTGAAGCTGCGAAGGCGTTGAAAGAGCATGAATTTTATATGATGAACAAAGTGATAGAGAGTATGCTCGGAAAGTCGATAGAACAAAGGTTTGAGGAAATTCAAGTAGAGGAAGTAAGGGCTAAACGCCAAGCAGAAATTGATGCTCAGTTAAGAGATAAGGGCAAGGGTGCTGAAGGCAGTGTTGCAGTATCTGAAAGATCGATTGTTCCATCGGCAGTTGTTGAGAATCCTGTTCCTATATCTTCTGTATCAGCTATTTTTGAGGAAGATGTATCACTTGAAGATCTTGCTGGGAATGACGATGAAGAAGATGATGATGAGGATGATGATGAAGGGGATGATGATGAAGAAGATGATGATGATGATGAAGAGAAAGTGTTTTCTGCAAGTAGTCACAGTTCTGATGATGACAATGATGACGATGATAATCAGGGTGGTACAGGAGTTATTGTGACTGAAGCTTCAAGAGAACAAAATGTAGATGATTTAATGAATGATGATGCGAATGAAGTTTCAGATGGAGCTGATGGAGAGGGGGAGCATGTTGATGATCAAAACGTTGATCAAGTTGAAAAATTGATTCTTCGAATAGAGCCTCATGTTGAAGAAGGTGAATTCAGGCATACTTACACGTTGAATGAAATCCTGAAGATGTCTAATGTAGATGAAGACGAATTCACGTTTGATTTTGAAGAAGAACTGAATGCATTCGATATCAACCATCAACCAGAATATGAATACAAGTATGTTGAAGATGCAGATGTTTATGATAGGGTTGAGGTTGAAGATTGTTCTGATGAAGAGAATCTGAATGAAGACACTTCTGAATTTCCAACACTGATGGAGTTCTTTAGTGAAGAGAATAGAGATGAGTTGAGGAGGAAAGTCGCTGAGATACTGAAAGATAAGAATTTCGATGGTACTCCGAAAGATCTTCAGAAAGAAGAACGTCAGAAATGGTTCAAGAATAGTCATGAAAGGAAGTTCAAGAGACCGTTGAAGTATTATCAAAGAGATAGAAGTATTTCGTTGGGAGATATCATTAACTGGGGTTTTCTACCTCACGTTAATGCATATGCAATTAGAAGAGAATGTGGCGTGCAGTACTTTGAAAGCTTGCATGATATTATGTCCCTACCGTGGTGGGATGTAGAGGAGTTATCGAAAGTGAGAACCTTAGGGTATCCTGTGAGAAAGAATGATGTAGCTATGTGGGGTTACATAAAGTTCGAATCATTGAAGAATTTCAGACACTGGAAGCCTCATTACCCGAAGAGAGTTCAAAGGGTAGATCCAATGATAGGAATTGAAGAGACGATCTTGTACGTGAAAAAGCCGAAAGCGATGAAAAACATTCCAGTGCCCAAGATGGAACAGGAATTTTACAAAGGTTTCATGGGCTGGGTGTACAGTTGTATCTCTTCTGAGGCTGTGATCACTTATCGAGCTGGGAAGGAGATTAGAGAGATTTTTGTTTACGACCCAATGTGGTTGGTAAACTGTTTAGCGAAAGATATGGAGTGCTTGTTTGTGAACAAAATCTGCTTCCAATCTGAAGACAGAGAGCAGGCGATGCAATTCCAGAAAGTCGTAACTATTTGATTTCAGAAAGGCATAAATTCTTAAAGTAAATGGAATTTAAAATGGTGGTCGCTTGAAGAGAAAGAAAAGTTGAAGGCTGAACGAGAAAGAAAGAAACTCGAAGAGAACAGAGGAAAGTGGATGAAGTTGCAAGCTGAAGAAGCTAAGAAAGCGAAGAAAGAAAATGAAAGGCTGAGGAACTTGCTGAGGAAAAAGCCAAAGCCAAGAGAAGAAAGTTTTAAGTCGCTGTGAAGAGCTGAAGACCCGAAGACCAAGACTGAAGACTCCGGCTGTATCCAAGGGGGAGTTTGTTAGTGCATGATGTCTAAAGCCTACGTCTTAGTCTAGGTCATGCTTGTGTAGGGTCTAGGGGTCTTATATGTCAATTATGTATAGTGCAGGGGTCAAAATGTAAATTTATGTATGTTTGCATGTGATTCCGCTTGAAATGACATGTTGTCATTTCAAGCAAAATCAGTTAGTAGTGATTCCGCTCGAAATGATAGCATGTCATTTCAAGCGGAATTAGAGTAGTATATATATATATGTGTTTGTGTTTCTCATTTGGCACGGAATCTCGAAGTTGTAACCGAACTGCTGCCGGATTTTCAAGTGAATGTTAATGAGAAACAAGTGTTAAAAGTGATATTCTTCTGTTTTCTACTCAATTCTCTCTGATTCAACACTGTTTGTTTGTTTCCGCCACTCAAATAGTGGTATTTTGACTCTGATTGACTCACTAGATCGTCAAATCGATCCTACAGTTGCTGGCGGAGTATTCGCAAATCGCAATCGCTATTCTCGAACGCTCGCGGACTTTGAATGATAGGTTTCTGTATCTGACTGCCTCTATGTGCTTCTAGGTGAATTGCGTGCTTATATGCTTCTGTGTTTCTGTGCCTTACGTGCTTATGTGCTTCTATGCTTATGTGAATCTGTGATTATGTGCCTATGTGTTTACATGATCGTGTTCCTGAGCTTTAGTAATATTAGGCGTGTGAGGTGAGATTCGATTATATTGTGTCCGAGTCCTATGGTGATGTCTGTTGCAGACAATGTCGTCATCTGGATCCCGTCACTCACGCGCTGCTCGCCAGAGTCAGAAAGACAAGCGCCTTGCTGCTCTCGTCGCCAAGCAAATGGCAAAAGTTGTTCCTCAGATCGTGAGTGAACTGTACGAAAACGTGAGCAAATCGTCTGAAGAGTCCAGGACTGAAACCCCCAAAGCTGTTTTCAGCTTCAAGCAGTTTAAAGCTTGCGGACCGAAAGAATTCACTGGCGAAGATGGCCCTACAGCTTTATTTCAATGGTTCGATTCGATCGAGGTCACCCTGCGTCAGAGTGGATGTCCTGACAATCTCCGCACTTTGAATGCTACCGGCGTCTTCCAGTCCTACGCATTAGACTGGTGGACGGCCGAGAGGAACAAATGCGGAAATGACGCAGCTTATGGTCTGTCATGGGATGAGTTGAATAACTTCATGCTCGAAGAGTTCTGCCCTCCCCATGAGCGCCAAAAGTTGGAGGACGAATTCTGGCACATTAAGCAAAAAGATGGTGACAACGCTGCTCTAACTGCTCGCTTCAAGCAGCTCAGTATTATCTGTCCTGATCAAGTCAAGACTGTAGACATGACGATCAAGAAGTACATCCGAGTTTTGCCGGATTGTGTTGCAGATTTTGTGCATGCTTCAAAGCCATCATCAATCGAAGAAACTTACTTGCTTGCCGCTGAAATCAACGACAAGCGAGTAAAAGCTGGTTTTTGGGATAAAGCTTCGAAGAACTTGCAATAAGCTACCACCGTCGCACCAACCGCTGAAACCGTCACCGCTCCTCAATCTTTAAAGTCCTCTCATCGCAAGAGGAAGAACAACAACAGCAACTCCAGCAACAAGAATTGTGCTGTCACTACCACTGCTGCCCCGCTTCAAGCCGTACTGGCTCAGCAGCAACCCCAGCACCGATCAGCTCCAGCACCAGTCACCTATGCACCGCCTGTAAAGCGTGCAAACACTGGCCCCCACCCTGCTTGCCCGACATGTACTTATCATCACCAGGTGGGTATCACCTGCCGTTTTTGTGTGCATTGCAACATGTACGGCCACTTCACCGCCAACTGCCGTACAGGTCCTCGACAAGCACCAGTCCAAGCTACTGCTCATCAAGCTCTACTTCCAGCCCCTCAAGGCCAGCAAGTGGCTCAGGCACCCGCGATCAATGCCAGAGTCTGCTTCGCGTGTGGTGATCCCAACCATTTCGCAAACATGTGTCCGAACAGGGTTGTGAAACAAGAGCCTCAGCAGCAGCAGCCAAAGCAACAGCAACAGCAGCAGCAACAGCCTCAGCAGTAGCAACAACAACAAGTCGCATGCGCCAGAACTTTCAACATCAATTTGTGCCAAGCCCAGGCTGACAACAACGTGGTCAATGGTACGTTTCTTGTGAATGGTATTTATGCTTCGTGTTTGTTTGATACTGGAGTCGATAACTGTTTTGTGTCGTTCAAATTCGAGAAGCTCCTTAATCGTAAACGCTTCCATCTCCCCTCGACATTCGATGTTGAAGTCGCCACCGGAAGAACCGTCGCCGTCAATTCTGTTCTTCGTGAATATACTCTCGAGCTCAACAATCACATCTTCCCTATCGATCTTATTCCGATGCAGCTCGGAAGTTTTGACATCATAGTAGGCATGGACTTTCTTCGCGAAAACCATGTTGTAGTTGTGTGCTTTGATAATATGATTCGATTCGCGCTCGCTAATGGTGATTTTTTATGTGTGTATGGTGAAACCCTTTCGAAGAATCTCAAGCTTATGTCATGTGTCCAAGCTAGCAAGTATCTCCGCAAGGAATATAGAGCTTTCTTGGCTAACATTTTAGTAGCAGAGAAGGAAAAGAAAGGTAGACCGGAAGTGAAAGACGTTCATGTTGTTCATGAATTTCCTCAAGTATTTCCTGATGATCTCCTCGGCTTGCCTTTAAGTCGTGATATCGACTTTCATATCGACCTCATTCCTGGAGCCAACCCTGTTGCTAAAGCTCCCTATCGACTCGCTCCGTCCAAAATGTGTGAACTCTCGAGTCAGCTCCAGGAATTACTTGATAAAGGTTTCATTCGCCCGAGTACCTCTCCATGGGGCGCGCCAGTCCTTTTCGTCAAAAAGAAGGATGGGTCGTTCCGGATGTGCATCGACTACAGGGAATTGAATAAGCTGACCATCAAGAATCGCTATCCTCTGCCTCGAATTGATGATTTGTTTGATCAGCTACAAGGTGCTACATGTTTCTCCAAGATCGACCTACGTTCAGGCTACCACCAATTACGCATTCAAGAGGAGGATATACCCAAAACCGCTTTTCGCGCTCGTTACGCCCATTATGAGTTTGTTGTTATGCCTTTTGGTCTAACCAACGCACCCGCAATTTTCATGGATCTGATGAATCACGTGTGTAAACCATTTCTGGACCGCTTCGTCATCGTGTTCATCGATGATATCCTGATCTATTCCAAGTCGAAAGCCGAACACGCGCAGCATCTACGTTTGGTTCTCGAGCTACTCCAGGGGAATCCACTCTATGCCAAGTTCTCCAAGTGTGAATTTTGGCTGGAGGAGGTTCAATTCCTCGGTCACATTGTCAATAGTCAAGGTATTCATGTCGATCCCGTGAAGATTGAAGCTGTTAAGAGTTGGGTTACACCGAAGAACCCGTCGGAAGTCCGTTCTTTTCTCGGACTAGCGGGCTATTATCGTCGATTTATCGAAGGGTTCTCTAAAATTGTTGTGCCACTTACCTCTCTCACGCACAAAGACAGTCCCTTGTTTGGGGATGTTAGTGCACTACATCTGTTGATTACGTCTAGGTGTCTAGGATCAGGTCTTACATCATATTGTATAGCATAGGGCACGAAATATGAGAAACCATGTGTTTGTATGGGTTGTATAGGCTAGGTCCGCTCATATGAACATTAGGGTTTTGGTTCGCTTATTTGGCATGATGGTCCGCTTATGTGGACTTGTCTGGTCCGCTCTTATGGTCATATGACACATAAGCGGACCCAAATGCCTATATATAGGAGTCGTTTGAGCGGACCTCATAACGTGTTGTCAAATTCCATGCCGAAGCTCTGCCATTGTGAAGATTGAGCTGTAAAACGTTTCAAATCAATAAAACAAGCAGTTAGGAGAAAGAACAAGCTATATCTACTTGCATTTCTTATTATTCCGCATCTGAAACGCAAGAGACAACCTCTGAACGACTCGTTCGGGTCAGCAAACGATCCTACAAGTGGTATCAGAGCTTGGGAGGAGGTTTTCTACAGATTGTAGCTGTTTTTTATCATTTCTTCTCACTTCTACACCTTCTTTTCTCATTTCCGGGAGATTTCGCGGTCAAATTTTGTTCAAAAGCTCACAGATTGTGCAAAATTGATCAAAGACAAACCCTTGAAACTTTCAGGTCCAAACACAGCCTAAAAATGGGTCAAATGATGTTCGAACTGAGGTTTGCTTTTTCGGTCATCTGAGTGGTCCGCTTATTGGACTGGTTCTGGTTTGCTCCTTTGTACAACTTTGGGACTGGTTCGCTCCAAATTGGTGTTGTTGGTTCGCTCTAAAGTACACTATCAGGTCCGCTTATTTGATCATCTCGGTCCGCTATCAGGTCCGCTTATTTGATCATCTCGGTCCGCTCCAAAGAACTGGTCTGGTTCGCTTTTTAGTCAAGTTTGGGAAGGTTCGCTTATAAGGGTCCGCTCCAAAGTACATTGTCGGTTCGCTTTTGTGACCAAGTTAGGATCCGCTCCAAAGGAATTTGTCTGGTTCGCTTGTGTGTACCTTTCTGGTTCGCTTATTTGATCAGAGTTGGTTCGCTTTTCTGTCATCTGTTTAGTTCGCTTATAAGTCAGTATGGATTCCGAGTTTTACAATGCTTTTGCTACATCGACTACTCCAGCCGCAATTGCTCAAGCAATGAATTTAGAAAACGAGACGGGAACGACTCAAAAGCCCCCTAGATTGATGAGCATTGAGGAGTATTATGGATGGAAGGATCGGTTTGAAAACTGGGTTCAGGCAAATCATCTCAGATCATGTGAGTGCATATTGAAGAAATATACGTTGCCTCGAACAGATTTGCAAGTCATCAAAGAAATATCCGAATTCACTGATCAAGAACGAGCGATGTATAGAGCTGAGAAGATGATGATTAGTTTGTTGCAGCAGACGATAAAAGAAGATATATTCATCTTGTTACAGCATGACAAAACTGCTAAGTCAATATGGATGCTCTAAGGGTTAAATTCGAGGGAAGCGAAAACATGATCAAAAGCAAGAAGGCATTGTTAAAGAAAGAGTTCGATTTGTTTAGCAGTTTGCCGGGAGAGGATACTAAAAAGCTAATCGAGAGATACTGTCACTTGGTGCGATCGTTATCGATGTTGGGAGTTGAGAAAGGTCGTGAGGAATGGGTGGATAAATTGGCTGACGTGTTACCGCAGAAAGAGTGGGGAACGTATTTGATGATTTTAAAGAATACTGGTGTGTATGACGGGCTGACTATTTCACAGTTTATTGAGAAAATTGAAAGTCAGGATCTTGAACAGCAAAAGATCGCAAGGATGAATAGTCCGAGTGGTCAACAGGATGTGAAGATGTATTACAGGGGTAGTATTCCAGCCACTGAGTCTGAAAGAAGTCCGAAGATTCAAACTGCGTTCAGTGCTGGTGATTCATCTGAAAAAGCTGATCAGGGTTCAAACAAGAGGAGTAGCGGGTTTTCATCATTTCCAAGTGTGAATCCGAAAGAGACGAACACAAGTTTTCAGTCTCAGAGCACTAAAACCGGAAATGGATATGTGATTCAGTGCAACATAGCTCTTAACCTTCCAGAAGGTCAAAGCTTCTCTGAAGACATTGCAAAAGCCCACATGGCACTTCTGGGTTCTGTTCTGTTGTCCTATGAAGGTCTAGTTGCTGGTCGGATCGGAAATCCTATGCTTACCAAAGAGGATTACGATCAGATAGACGCCGAAGAGATGGAACTCATGGATATCAAATGGTGTCTTGCGAGTGTTCTTCGACGGGCTGAGAAATTCAAAACCATTACCGGGAGAAATGACTTTCTAGATGCTCATGTTTCAACTTTAGGTTTTGATAAATCTAAAGTTACTTGTTTTCGATGGAGGGAGAAAGGCCATTTCAAACGGGAGTGCAAAGGAAGAGAAGCTAGCGGAGCACAGAATCCATTCGGGAAAGATGATTACTATCGCAAAGCTATCTATCAGCAAGTTGGTCAATCCCAAGAACCGCAGACAGCTCACGGAAGAAAGATTGAAGATCCCAAGAGAGCATGTTTGGTAGATTTCAGCTGGAGTAATTACATATCATCTGAAGCCACAGCAGCACGCATTATCGATCAAGATGATGAGAAACTACCAGAAGGTTTCAGCTGGGATATGTTTGTAGATGAGAAGGGAGAATTTAAAGCCTTCATTGCTAAAATTGTCTGAGAGCCAGATTTGTTCGCTACTTGGATGAAATCTATTGGAGAGACTGTGAAGAGTGAAGATGACAAGTCTGTGTCATCTGATGAAGGTTCAGATAGTACTGATAAACTTTCAGAAAGGTCTGGGGAAATTTCAGATGAGTCAGATGAAAGTTTATAGAGTACTGATGATAATGTACAAAATGAAAATATTCCAGAAAAGGATGTTATGTTTGATAAAACACCGACTGATTCTGATGTATCTGATGGTGATTCTGATAAGTCTGTAAAATCTGATCAATCACCAGATCACAGCAGCAGTGATGATGAGGAAGAAAAACATATAAATATTGCAAAACCTCATCTATCTCCTGAAAGTTTTCATTTCTATTTTGCAGAAAGAATGGAGAAACTGAAGGAGAAACGAGCTGCTAAAGAACAACAAGCTGAATCTGAAGGTGATATTCAAAATGCTGAGAATGTTGCTGAGAAGATTACTGAGGTTGTGAAAGAAGAAGAAAAGGTGATTGAAGTAGAAAAGGTGGTAGAAGTTGTTAAAACAATCGAAGTTGAGAAGATTGTTGAAGTCGTCAAGCCGTGTGAGAAGTGCTTGGAAGCTTGCAAGGATTGTGCATCTAAAGACGACATCATAGCTGAGTATCAGAAGAAGAAGGAGCAGTTATTGTTCAACCTCAAATATGTGAAAGAATCTTACGATGTTTTGAATAAAACCGTAACTGGCCTCCAAAAGACAAACTTAGAGAGAGAACAAGCACTGACGATGTTGAATGCAGTTTTAATGACAAAACAAAAAGCAATAAATTTTTACATCGAAGAGAGTGCTAAGTGGAAGCAAGAGTTGGAGACAGAGAAAATAGAGAATGAGAGAATTAGACGTTTATTGCAAAGTTATTCTAGTTCTGTTTATCTCATTGACCGTATTTACCCAACTGTTGCAGGTATGGAAGCTTTCAAAGATGAGAAGCTGAAAGAGAAGAAAGACTGTGGTAAGAAATCGACTGTTAGTTATAACAAATGTCCGCCTCCGATTTGGGATGGTTATTCACCTAGGAGACCAAATGAGGAGCAATTGGAAAAGGCAGTCAATATAAAGCTTAAAACCGACACAACTACCGTTTTACCAGATAACATAGATGTCACGTATACCTCGTCCGATACTGATCATGAGTCTGAATTAATCAAGAAGGTGGTTGATCAGGTGTTGGATACTGGTGAGGAGTCTGAGTCGAAATCTGGGTCTGAAAAGTCGTCAGTCAACAGAGAAAATTCGTCAATTAAACGGTCTTATAGTAAAGAATTTTTATTGTCAAAGGCAGATTTGAATGATGAAACATTCGAAGTTGTGTATACTTTGAATGGTTCGGACAAATTATATTACAATAAAGAGTTCCCAATAATGAGTATTAAAACGGAACTAATAATCAAAACTTTCAAACTTATAGAAGTTAATATTCCAGAATTAAAAGTTTTGAAAAGTTTTGAAAAACCTAAAAAATATACTTCTAGAGTTCAGCAACGTTTAAATAAGAAAAAGGGCAACAATTCTGGTTCTGGTTTTCAAAAGAAACCTAACCAGAATCGTAGCTACAAAAAGAAAGGTCTTGGTTTTGTTCCACCAGAAAATGATAAAAATTTGAAAAATTCTAAAACAAAATCTGAATTTGTGTCAGGTGGAAGTGCTGAGGAGGAACAGCAGAAACCGTTCTGGAGACAGTCTAATAAAGAGTTTCTTGCTGAGAGAAAGAAGAATGGAGCTGATATATGTTATCTAAGAGAGACTAGAACCTATTATAGATGCAATGAAGCTGGTCACATTGCATGGAATTGCTCAAAAAGTGTCCAATCCAAACAGGGAGTTTCTCAGAAGTTGAATGAGAAAGTTGTTGATGTTGACACACCAACCAATAGACCTAATTTTTTTGAGAATTCAAAATTCGAGGTTGGTGAGTGTTCAAAGAAGAATAAATATGAGAAGAAAGGAAAAGACAACCAGGTGTGGGTTGCGAAGAAAGGTGAAGTGATTGTTGGTGATAAATCTGGTTCCACAAAGCCAGAAGAGCCACAGGTTGAAAAGAAGATTTCAGTGAATGATGAGGAGTTTCCATCATTGAAGTTTGAGGAAGTAAAGAAAAAAGTGGGAAAAACTGAGATTTCATATCAGTTTTACAAAGAAAAAGATGAATTTGATGTAGAGAAAACATTCAACGGGAATGTTAAAAAGATATTTGGGAAAATGTTGAGTGGGAGAGCTAAGGGAGTAAAAGATTTTTATGCAACTAAAAAGGCAACATACTCTCCTACTGCCCAAGAGTTGAAGGCCATCAAGTCTGAGAAGACTTGGATGGAAGTTTGTTTCCCATGATAGTCGAAGGACTATGCCGGAGATCCCAAGTTTATATCATGGATCAGGAATCGGCATCTTTCTAGTGTTTGAATAGTTTGTTTTGAAAGATTTTGAATAGTGTTTTTAATATTTTGCAGGTTGAAGGACTACGCCGGAGCTTTCAGGTTGTTAATTGAGAAGCAGGAGTCGGCATCTTTCTGAATAATTCGACAAAATGGTAAAAAGGTTTCTGTAGAAGTGTTATTCCTACAGCATAACCTACAAATGGTAGTTTTTGGGTATCTTCAAGTGGTAATCTTGATCTTACAAGTGGTATTTGTGGTTATATTTGAGATGTTTGTATTTTTACAAGTGGTACAGAAGATTCTGAAATGCAAATGGTAAATCAGGGACATTAAATTGTACTTGATTTACTATTCATGGCAAGAGAAGCACAGGATGATGAACCACATCCCCGTTTTAAAAATGATAAACATACAAATGGTTTTTATCAACACAAATTCATTTTCCAGCAAAATCATTTTGATTAAAACAAACTTAAGTGTTTTGAAATCTAAATGAGAAAATGATTTGTGATAGGGGGAGTTCAGATTGTTTATGCCTAGTGAATGGCGATTTGATGTGATTCGATGTCAGTTGTCAAGTTTCTATACAGTTTGTTTTACTTTTCATGTTTCTATTGGGTTAGAGTCTAGTTGTTTTCAAATTTCCTTTGAAATGTGTTTGCATTTTAGGGGGAGTAGAAATTTTAGAAAATCCAAAAACATTTGAAAATTTGAAAAAGCCAAAAACATGATAAAATTCAAAAATGAGTTTTGTTGCGAAAAAGAGGAAATGATAGTACATCAGTGGACTATCACGGCACGCTAAAGAAATGTAAAGTCAAAATGTGATAAACAATCTTACTGTGGATGTGTCAGTAGATTTTCGCACATTTAGTAAGTCGAAACGAGATATAAACCTAAATTCAAACTTGCTTGATTCGTGGGTAACTATTCTTGGATATATGGGTAACCCCCGAAATCTTGTTTGAAAGGTCCCGTATTCTGAGATACTAGGTCTTTATACTCAGTGATATCTGGGGTATTATCCCGGGACTTCTGCTGAATGGAAGTTCTGACCTAGTCCCCAGATAATACTTTCTGCTAAAGCTTTGAAACATAAGCTTCGCCCTCAGCATGCTGATGAAACAATAAAATTGATAGTCGCTGCTATTGAAATTCAAAAGGTCCTCTAAAGGGGACCCACCAAAAGTCGAGCCGTCATCTCTCTGCTGAACGGAAGTTCTGACCTGAGCTCTCACGGTTTCGCATCTAACCCTTTTACAGATATCAGCTGTGGTATACTCACCTGTAAGACTGAATATTTGGGATCTGGATACGGGAGTATATTCAAGTGGAGTGATACACAATTAAGTTTAAGTCTCTAAAACATTAATATCGTATCTCGAATCGATTGAAGTCTGTGTGAGAATTTAAGAGGACAAACATACTGACAATCTAGGTAAATTGTTTAAAGCTTAAGATGAAATCAAGCTTATTGGTGTTGGTGTTTGGTCTCAAAACTGATATGATCCTCTTGCACGAATTCACAAAAAAAAAATATTGTTTGTAAATATTACATTTCTGTATGTTTTTGTTTACATGTGGTGTCAGATAATATCTTTCAGAAAATCCAAAAAGATTTTAGTGTGTCTTAGCTAAATATTGAAAAAGTCAAAAAGATTTTCGACAACTGATGTTGGAAAACTCATTTTCAAAATTCCGAGTGCTAAACATGATGAGCTGAATTTGAGGGGGAGTGTTTGTGTAAAACTAACTGTTTTTATTAAATCTAACCTTCTTCAAGTGGTTCATCATAGAGATTTGAGAGAGAGTCTGAGTTAGTGCGATTATATGTTTGTTTAGTGCATATGAGAGTAGTCACGTGTTGGTGCTTAGTGGTTTGAAATGTTTGTGAAAGAAAGTTTATTTCGGGGTTGAGATTGTGTAGGTAGCCAGGTTTCGATTCCTGAAGATCTCTGATGGAAGAGAGCCAAGTTTCGATCCTGGAAATCAATCCTGAAAGCATTAGTAAAGCCAGATAACGATCCTGAAGATGTTACTGAAGAACAAAAGAATGCCAGTAAATCAAGAGGGGGAGTCTGTAGATTGAAAAAAGGAGAAAGCCCAGAGACTGATCTAGACTGAAGATGTGAAGACACAGTTTCGCTGTCAAGGTGTATTGGCGACTCCATCAACATCTGAGGGGGAGTCTGTTAGTGCACTACATCTGTTGATTGCGTCTAGGTGTCTAGGATCAGGTCTTACATCATATTGTATAGCACAGGGCACGAAATACGAGAAAACATGTGTTTATATGGGTTGTATAGGCTAGGTCCGCTCATATGAACATTAGGGTTTTGGTTCGCTTATTTGGCATGATGGTCCGCTTATGTGGACTTGTCTGGTCCGCTCTTATGGTCATATGACATATAAGCGAACCCAAATGCCTATATATAGGAGTCGTTTGAGCGGACCTCATAACATGTTGTCAAATTCCATGCCGAAGCTCTGCCGGTGTGAAGATTGAGCTGTAAAACGTTTCAAATCAATAAAACAAGCAGTTAGGAGAAAGAACAAGCTATATATACTTGCATTTCTTATTATTCCGCATCTGACACGCAAGAGACAACCTCTGGACGACTCGTTCGGGTCAGCAAACGATCCTACGACTCGTTCTGGTCAGCAAACGATCCTACAGGGGAACTGAACAAGAGTCTGTCTTCCAAACCCTCAAGTATATGCTTTGCAATGCTCCCATCCTTGCTTTACCAGACCGAAACGATGACTTCGTAGTCTATTGCGATGCCTCGAACCTTGGTCTTGGTTGTGTTCTTATGCAATGGGAAAAGGTTATCGCCTACGCAACTCGTCAGCTCAAGATCCACTAGAAGAACTATACAACCCATGACCTCGAGCTAGGCGCAATTGTTTTTGCGTTGAAGATTTGGCGACACTACCTTTATGGTACAAAGTGTACGGTCTTCACCAACCATAGGAGCCTACAACACATATTCAACCAGAAAGAACTTAATATGCGTCAACGCCGATAGGTAGAACTTCTCAACGATTATGACTGTGAGATTCGTTACCACCCAGGCAAAGCAAATGTTGTTGCCGACGCGCTCAGCAGACAAAGCTATCTGCATAGCATTCCTAATATTCTAGCCCAGCATCATCTCGAAACTCTCATCCGCGAAGCCCAACTTGCTTGCTTTATCGAGCGCACTTTGAAAAAGGAAAGGGTCTATCATGATGGAGCCCATCTTGTGAATAAGTCGAATGGGATATTCCATTATCTGGACCGAATTTGGATCCCTAAGCGGACCGATTTACGACAAATTCTGATGGACGAATGTTGGTGCATCCGTCTGTCGTCTACGTCTTGTATCGAGTCTAGGAGTAGAATAGGCTAGAACAGGGCACGGAATTCAAGATATTGTTTTTAGGAAGTGATTCCGCTTCAAATGTCATCTTGTCATTTGGAGCGAAACCTCTTATCTAGCTGATCCGCCCGAAGGGTCTAGGATCTGATTTCGCCCGAAAAGGTATCACCTGATTCCGCTCCTGATGGTGATTCCGCTTGTACATGTTGGAGTGGAATCAGGCCAACTATAAATAGGTTGTAGTTAGGAGCGAAATTAGATAGTAGTTAGGGTGATTGTCTTCCGGTGAGCCTCGAAGTGCTGCCGAAGTGTTGAGTCGATTGTAAACGTCATCCAGATCAATAGAATCAACAGTTGAAAGTGAATACTCGGTGAATTGAACCTGATTTGTTTGTTTCCGCCGTTCAAATCAGGAATAGCTCTTCTGATAGACTCAATTGGGTCCGAATTCGATCCTACAAGTGGTATCAGAGCTAAGGAGGAAGAGCTCTTGCCAATTCAGCCAAAAATTCTGGTTTTCTATACCTTCTACACTGTCCTTTGCATATTGACCAGGAAAAAGTTGTCGAATTGATCTGATTTTTGTACATGTTTCTCGGAATTAGTATCTAACAAAGCCTTGAAAGTTTCAACAGCAAATTCGAATTAAAACTTGACATAATTGTGATTCCGCTTGAAAACTTTCGAGAAAAACATGACGTCACAGTGATTCCGCTCGGAATTGAGGTTTGATTTCGCTCAGAAACATGATTCCACTCCAAAGTTACTTTGTGATTCCGCTCCAAAGTTACTTTGTGATTTCGCTCCTGGTTACTACGTGATTCCGCTCCTGATTACTTTGTGATTCCGCTCCTGATTACTTATTGATTCCGCTCCAAACAGTAATCCCACTTAACTTGTTGACTCCGCTCCAAACTGTGATCTCACTTAAATTGTTGATTTCACTTGAACCAAGGTTGTTTGGTGAAATTTTTAAAATCTAAAAAATGGACGACGATTTTTACAATGCATTCGCAACACCGGTTACCCCGATCACTATTGCACAGAACACGATGCTAGAAAACGAAACGGGAACAATGCAAAAACTGCCCAAGCTCATGAACATTGAAGAATATAAGGGTTGGGAAGGTCGTTTCGAAAACTGGGTACAAGCTAATTACCTAGACGCTTGGGAGTGTGTTGAGACGAAGTATGTGAGACCGTTAAATGACGATGAAGAGGAAGTTGCGATCAAGGATATGAGTGCAGATGACAAAAAGAAATACAAAAACGAGAAGATGATGTTAAGTCTGCTACAACAAGCTGTGAAAGAGGATATTATGGTCTTATTGCAGCATAACGGAAGTTCTTATTCTATCTAGAAAGCTCTTAGATCAAAGTTTGTTGGTAGTCAGGAAATGATCAAAAACAAGAAAGCACTCTTGAAGAAGGAATTTGATTTGTTTCGTGGATTGAAGAATGAGAGTACAAAGCAGATTATAGAGAGATACTGTAATTTGTTAGTAAACATGAGGAGAGTCAGTATCAACAAAGACAATGAAGAACTGATAGAGAAGCTTGCAGATGCATTACCTCATGAGACTTGGGGCACATACTTGATGATGCTCAGGAATAAGAAAGGATTTAGCACGTTAACCTTGAGCAAATTCATTGAGAAGTTGGAAGCTCAAGAGATGGAGCAAAGAAAGATTGTTCGAATGAAAGATTTTGATGGAGAACAGGATATAGGGTTGTACTACAAAGCAGGGTTGAATGAGAAAACAACCAACATGTCTCCAAAAGTGGAAACTGCATACAATGCTAAAGGTTCATCAGGAAATTCATCAACAGGATCAAACAGCAAAACAAGTTTCTCATCATTTCCATCATTTGATCCGAACATTTCAGCAACAAAGAATGGAAGAAAACTTCAATGCAATATTGTACTAAATCTTGAGAATGATCAAGATTATTCAGATGAAGTTGCTAAAAATCAAATGTCTTTGTTGGGAATGGTTTTAGAATCTTACAGTAGTTTTGTTGCAGGCCGTATCGGGAATTCTATGCTTATAAAGGAGGATTACGACCAGATAGATGCTGAAAAGATGGAGCTGATGGACATATAATTGTGTTTGGCAAGCATGTTAAGGAGAGCTGAGAAATTCAAGCAGATCACGGGGAGAGATGATCTTCATGAGGCCAATGTTTCTACTTTAGGTTTTGACAAATCTAAAGTCACTTGTTTTCGTTGCAGGGAGAAAGGTCACTTCAAGAGGGAGTGCACCAACCGCGAAGCAAGTGGAGCTCAGAGTCCTTTCAACAACAACAATGATTACTACCGAAAAGCCATCTACCATCAAGTTTCTCAACAACCTTCTCAACAACATCAACATCAAGCTCAAACTGCACATGGAAGAAATGTGATTGAAGATTCTGGAAAGTGAGCTTGTGTGGTTAATCAAAATGAAAAGAAACCATTCAACTGGGATAAATATGTATCAGCTGATGGAAAAGCTTGTGTGATCGATCAAGATTATGAAAAGCTACCTGAGGGGTTTAACTGGGAGAATTTTACTTGGGATGATTATATTCCTGACAACGCTACAGTTCACAAAGCTTTTGTTGCCAGAATAGAAAAAGAAAGTGATGATGATAGTACTGAATACTATGCTAAACAAATGAGAGATCATTTGAAAATGTTGGCAGAAAGTGACAGCGAGGATGAAAAAGTTAAGCAGAAAAAAAAGGTAAAGACACCGGTCAGCAGTGATGATGAAGATGTACCGGTAGTGAGAAGAAAAGTAAAAGAATTTTCCAAAGTTCATAGTAGATGAAAAAGTTGATGCTAGTGAAATGAAAGTGAACTATGAAACTTGTGTAATTTTGAAAAAGAAAAAAAGTGAAATGCTTAACAACATGAACAGATTCAAAGAGTCGTATGACGTGTTGAACAAAGCAATGAACATGTATAATGACACAAGTGAAGAGCAGGCAACAGCGATGAAGACACTTCAAGGAGCGTTCACGGTCAAGCAAAAAGTTGTGAACAATTATATCGATAAGTGTGATGCTCTTGAACAGAAACTGGAACTTCAGAGGACTGAAACTGAAAGAGTTAATCGTTTGTTGAAAAGTTACTCATGTTCGTCTTATGTCATTGACAGGATTTATCCGACGGCTGAAAGCTTGAAGGCATTTGAGGACAATGAAGTAACCGAAGAAAAGAAAGTTTCAGAAGAAAAGATCGAAGAAAAGACTCCAGTGAAAAAGACTAAAAAGAAGAAAGTCACTGAAGAGACTGCATCTGGTAAGAAACAAGGTGTCAGTTACAACACGTGTCCACCCCCGCTAGAAAATGGATATTTGTCTAGAAATCCAAATTCTGAAAGAGTCCAAAAGGCGACAAATTTACAGTGGGAGTCAGAGTCCTCGGTCAATCTACCAGAAAGTATAGATGTCGTGTTTACATCGTCCGACACTGATCAACAATCTCAATTAATGAAGAAAGTCGTGGATCATGTGTTAGATAATGATGAAACTGAGGAGTCAAAGTTGGAGTTAAAGTCGATGTCAGAGTCAAAGTCTGAGTCAAGCATTCCGGGTAAAATAGAAAAACATGGCAAAATAGTTTATGACAAAGAATTCATGTTATCAAAATCTAATTTGAGTGATGAAACATTTAAAGTGACTTATACTTTGAATGATTCGGACAAATTATATTCTGATGAGGAATCTCCAATAAGAGGTGTAAAAAATGAATTGATCAAAAAGGTTTTCAAACTTACAGAAATTAATATTTCTGAAATAAAAGATTTACATCTTAATGAAAAACCTAAAAAATACACCTCAAGAGTTCAACAGAGATTAAACAAGAAAAAAGGTTACAGTTCTGGTTCAGGTTTTCAAAAGAAATCTAACCATAACGGTAATTTCAAAAGAAAGGTCTTGGTTTTACTCCAACAGAAAAACAAAAAAATGAAAAATATATTCGTGATTTTAAATCCAAGATGACATTTGTTTTAGGAACATCATCTGAAGAAGAAGAGAAGAAAGCATTCTGGAGGCAGTCAAACAATGAGTTCCTAGCAAAGAAGCAAGATGAAATGAAGAAGATGTCTGAGAAGAAGAAAGATACGAGAACCTGTTTCCAATGCAACACTGTTGGACATATTGCCAGAGATTGTTCTAAGGCAATAGCACCAAAACAGGGAGTATCTCGTAAACTGAAGAACAAAGTTATTGAGTTTGAACCACCACTTGATAGAACCAAACTGTTTAAAAATTCAAAGTTTGAATTTGGTGAATGTTCAAACAGTTTTTACAAGAAGAGAGCCAAATCTGACAACCAGAAATGGGTTGTTAAGAAGAGTGTTGATAACACTAGCAATGATTCTGATAGGTCAAATCAGAGGAGCTATCTTCTGGCGATGAAACTTGCTCCATAAAGTCAGTTGAGCCACATGTTGTTTCAAAATGTGAAGCTATGTTGAAAGCTGAGAAGTCAGTGCCGATGGTGGATGATGAGAATTTTCCATCACTTCGGGCTGAAAATTATAAAAAGAAAATTGGTAAGGTTGAAATTTCTAACCAATTTTATAATGATAATCAGGTTTTTGATGTGGAGAAGGCCTTTAACCCCAAGGTAAAACATATCTTTGGTAAGATGATTGACCGAAAAGTCAAAGGGGTTAAAGAGTTTTACGAGAAGAAAAAAGGAGGTAAGAAACTGAGTGATGGTGACTCGGTGACACCTAAGGCTGGTCAGGCTTGGGTGGATATTTTATTTGAATGAAAAACCTGACTTGCCGGAGCTCCCAAGTTGGTAATCGTGGAGCATGAATCGGCATCTTTCTTTAAAATGTTTGTAAAAATTGTTTTTGAGAAGTGTGAATTGTCGGAACTCCTAGGTTGGTAAGTGTGGAGTAGGAATCGGCACTTTGAGAATTCAACCATCAGATGGTAATAGGTTGAAAATGTTTGATAGTTAATTTTACAAGTGGTTCAATCATCGTTTCTACAAGTGGTTAATCAAGGTCATTAAGTTGAACTTGATTTAACTATCATTCAAAAGATTGGTAAACAATGTGATGAAATGACCCCAAACCTACAAATGGTTGATAAACGAACTTATTTTCCGGAAAAACCATTTTGATTAAAACAAACTTAGGTGTTTTGAAATCTTAATGGGAAAATAGTTTGTTGTGAGGTGGAGTTCTGATTGTTTATGCCAAGTGGATGGAAAATTGAGGCGATTCATATCAGTTGTCATGTTCTGTATAGTTTGTTTTCCAATTTCTTTAAATGTTTTTGAATTTTAGGGGGAGTAAGAAATTTTCAGAAAATCCAAAAACATTAGAAAATTTGAAAAAGACAAAAACATGATAAAATGCAAAATGAGTTTTTGTTGCATAAAAGAGGAAATGATAGTACATCAGTGGACTATCACAACATGCTAAAGAAATGTAAAGTTAAAATGTGATAAACAATCTCACTGTGGATGTGTCAGTAGGTTTTTACACATTTAGTAGATTGTGACGAGATATAAACCTAAAAAATTCAAACTTGCTTATTCTGTGGGTAACAACTTCTTGGATATATAGGTAACCCCTGAAATCTTGTTTGAAAGGTCCCTTATTCTGAGATACTAGGTCTTTATGCTCAGTGATATCTGGGGTATTATACCAGGACTTCTGCTGAATGGAAATTCTGACCTAGTCCCCGTATAATACTTTCTGCAAAAATGCTTGAAATATAGCAAAAGCCCTCAGCAAAAATGATTAAACAATAAAATTGATAATCATTGCTGTTGAAGAAAAGATCCTCTAAAGGGGACACACCAAAAGTCGAAGCCGTCATCTCTCTGCGTATATGGAAGTATCGACCTGAGCTCTCACGACCCTCGCAATTTAACCTCTTTACAGATATCATCTGTGGTATACTCACCTGTAAGACTGAATATTGGGATCTAGATACGGGAGTATACTTAAGTGGTGGGACACGCGAATAAGTTTAAGTAATTAAGACACTAATTGTGTATCTCGAATTAGTTGAAATTTGTGTGAAAATTTAAGAGGACAAACATACTGACAATCTAGGTGAATTGTTTAGAACTTAAAATGAAATCAAGCTTAACGGTGTTGGTGATGTGTCTCAAAAACTGATATGATCCTCTTGCACGAACTCACAAAAATATTGTCTGTAAATATTTCATTTCTGCATTTTGTTCTTTCAGAAAAACCAAAAGGATTTTAGTGTGTTTTAGCATAAATTTTTGAAAAATCCAAAAAGATTTTCGACAAACTGGTATTGAAAAGCTGATCTTCGAAATTCCAAGTGCTAAACATGAAGAACAGGTTTGGGAGAAAATGTATGAAGATTTTATGTTTTCAAGTGATTTTCAGGGATCAAATCATTTTGAATATAATCTGAAATAGTTTCTAAATTTTAAAAGATTTAATCTTAGAGAAACTTATGTGTTAGGAAGAGATTGTGCAGATAACCTGAGCTGAAGGAGAGTCAGGTCATGATCTTGGAATGGATGCTGAATCTGTGAAAGCAGACTGCGATCCCAGCTGATTGAGAGGGGGAGTCTGAGTTGCAAAGAGTCAGGTTCTGATCCTGAGATTGATTCTACTGATGAAGTTTGAAGAGATCAACATCCGAGAGAGGAAGTTTGTTGGTGATGAAAGAGAAAGAGAAGATAGACATTGAGGATGCTTACAGCATCAAATATTTCATAGGGAAGCCCAGAAGACTGATAAAGACTGAAGATGCGAAGACTCGACACTGAAGACTTCGTCAACATCCGAGGGGGAGTTTGTTGGTGCATCCGTCTGTCATCTACGTCTTGTATCGAGTCTAAGAGTAGAATAGGCTAGAACAGGGCACGGAATTCAAGATATTGTTTTTAGGAAGTGATTCCGCTTCAAATGACATATTTTCATTTGGAGCGAAACCTCTTATCTAGCTGATTCCGCCCGAAGGGTCTAGGATCTGATTTCGCCCGAAAAGGGATCACCTGATTCCGCTCCTGATGGTGATTCCGCTTGTACATGTTGGAGCGGAATCAGGCCAACTATAAATAGATTGTAGTTAGGAGCGAAATCAGATAGTAGTTAGGGTGATTGTCTTCCGGTGAGCCACGAAGTGCTGCCGAAGTGTTGAGTCGATTGTAAACGTCATCCAGATCAATAGAATCAACAGTTGAAAGTGAATACTCGATGAATTGAACCTTATTTGTCTGTTTCCGCCGTTCAAATCAGGAATAGTTCTTCTGATAGACTCAATTGGGTCCGAATTCGATCCTACAATGAAGCCTACAAATCACGATATTCTATTCATCCCGGTGCCGACAAAATGTACCAGGACCTTCGCTACAAGTACTGGTGGCCGGGCATGAAGAGGGATATCACTCTCTATGTTGGGAAGTGCCTAACTTGCTCGAAAGTCAAGGCGGAACATCAAAGACCCTCTGGCTTGCTTGAACAACCCCCGATCCCTATGTGGAAGTGGGAAAGCATAGCTATGGACTTCATAACGAAACTTCCGCGTACGTCATCAGGTCACGACAGCATCTGGGTTGTCGTTGACCGTTTGACCAAATCTGCTCATTTCCTGCCAATACGAGAAGACTACAAGGTAGAGAGGTTAGCCGGGTCTACACCGATGAGATCATTTGTCGACATGGGATGCCTCGCGACATCATCTCTGACCGTGATGCTCGGTTTACCTCGCGTCTATGGGAAACGTTCCAAACCGCACTCGGTACTACGCTTAATCTAAGTACTGCTTTTCATCCCCAAACCGACGGTCAGACTGAAAGAACGATCCGTACCCTTGAAGACATGCTCTATTCGTGTGTCATAGATTTCGATGGTAATTGGGACGCTTACCTGCCGTTAGTCGAATTCTCCTATAATAACAGTTATCATTCCAGCATTCAAATGGCACCGTTTGAGGCTTTATACGGACGAAAATGTCGATCGCCTATTGTATGGCACGAGATCGGGCACTCGCAATTAACCAGTCCTGAGCTACTGCAAGAAACGACTGACAAAATCCTCCAAATTCGAGACAATCTGCTGAAAGCTTGGAGTCGTCAGAAAAGTTACGCCGATAGACGACGCAAGCCCCTTGAATTTGACGTTGGCGACCATGTACTCCTAAAGGTATCACCTTGGAAGGGTGTGGTCAGATTCAGCAAGAAAGGAAAGATCGCACCTCGATATGTTGGACCCTTTAAGATTCTGGAAATGATCGGAAAAGTGGCCTACAGACTTGAACTACCAGAGGAACTTAGCAACGTTCACCCGACTTTCCATGTTTCAAACCTCAGAAAGTGCCTGGCGGAGAATGATTTGTATGTACCGCTCGATGATCTTCAAGTAAACGAAACGCTACACTTCGTGGAGAAGCCTGTCGAGATCATGGATCGCCAAACCAAGCAGCTCAGACGTTCACGCATTCCCATTGTGAAGGTTCGATGGGAAGGCAAACGAGGCGCAGAGTTCACTTAGGAACTCGAAAGCGACATGAAGGCGAAGTACCCATACTTGTTTGTTACGGCTGAAGCCTAATTTCGGGACGAAATTCCCTTAACAGGGGGAGGCTGTAACACCCCGTGTTTCGAAAGTGAAAGTCAAGATTGAAATCAAAGGGAGAAAAGATTGCTAATTGTGATCAATCTCTCCTTGCTCAATTCCTGTTTTGACTTCTTTGACTTGCAGTTAGTCTTTTTATTTTACGTTAGTTGTATTATGTAGAGTAATTATTAATAATCGAGGTTTAATCGCTATTTATCGATGTTTATCGCATGTGTTATCGCTTATCGCAATCGCACTCGTAACTCGAATTACGCGTTCTGGATATTTTTTTACGTGTGTGTGCCTTTATGTGTTACTTGTGCATGTTTATTTATGTTTATGTGTGTGGTGATTAATCGAAACACAATCGCAACGCTATCGCAATCGAATCGCAATCGCTTAACGCAAGTTAATTAGGATGATTGTATGTTAGATTGTTGGTACAACCATCTGTCGTCTTCGTGTTGTATAGAGTCTTGTACTGTATTAGCTAGATCAGGGCACGAAAAACGAGATAGTGGGTTTTAGAGCTGATTCCGCTTGAAATGGCATTAGGCCATGTTCAAGCGAAATTACATGGTCCTGATTCCTCTCGAGTTGTAATGTACTGGTTTCGCTTGAAGTCTTGTGTTGTTATTCCGCTTGAAATGCTCATGGCATGTTCAAGCGGAATCAAAGCCCTATATATAGGGGTGCCCAAGCGAAATCACATAACTTGTTCTTCCGGTTTGCAATGAAGTGTTGCCGAAATGTCGTCACGCTGTAAAGGTCATTTTATCAATCAAAAGGACAGTTTAAAGTAATATTCTTGCTAAATTGACCTCAGTTTGTCTGTTTCTGCTGTTCAAACTGAGTAAAACTCTTCTGATCGACTCGTTCGGGTCTGAAAACGATCCTACAAGTGGTATCAGAGCTCAGGAGGAAGAGTTCATACCAATTCAGTTGCTTTTTCTGACTTCTACACCTTCTTTTTCAAATTAAACATCTTTTCACAGTTAAAATCGGCCAAATTTCACATATGTTGTGCGCAATTATGTTTTAACAAATCCTAGAAAATTTCAGGCTAAAATTTGATCTAAAACTAATATTTTTGAGTATTCCGCTTGAAAATCAGCGTGAAATGATGACATCAACAGCTCTTCAAGCGAAATCTGTTGGTTGATTCCGCTTGAAATCTTGTTTGCGCTTGAAAATATTGGTGTGACTCCGCCTGTACTATTATTCCGCTTGAAATACTGGTTGATTTCGCTCTAACTGGTATTCCGCTTGAAAGATTCTGGTGATTCCGCTCAAAACACGTTATTTCGCTTGAAAATATATAGTTGATTCCACTTCAATCGTATTTCGCTTGAATCATATTGTTTGATTTTGCTTGAAATTAGTGATCTCATTTGAATTGATATTCCGTTTGAACTGACTGTTTTGAGAAATTTCTGAAATCCGAAACATGGACGCGGATTTTTATAATGCCTTTGCTACCCCAATCACAGTTGCTCAGCAGAAGATGTTGGAGAACGAAACTGGAACCATGCAAAAACCACCCAAACTTTTGGACATTGAAGAGTATAAGAGTTGGGAAGAACGTTTTGAAAACTGGGTACAAGCAAACTACCTAGATGCTTGGGAATGTATTGAAACGAAATACGTTAGACTAACAAATGATGACGAGGAGTTGATTGCTATCAAAGATCTTAGTCCTAATGAGAAAAAGAAATACAAAAACGAAAAGATGATGATTAGCTTATTGCAACAGGCAGTCAAAGAGGATATCATGGTTTTACTGCAACACACTGGGAGTGCTTATTCGATTTGGAAAGCATTGCGATCTAAGTTTGTTGGAAGCCAAGAGATGATTAAAAACAAGATATCACTTCTGAAAAAAGAGTTTGATTTATTTCGTGGTTTGAAAAACGAAAACACCAAGCAGATAATTGAAAGATACTGCAATTTATTGGTGAACATGAAGAGGGCTAGTGTTAGTGCAGTAATGTCTATCGCCTTCATCAATCCGAGCCGTAGCGGGAAACCGAAGAAATCAAGTTTTTATTGTAATATTTAGATAGTTTTAGCAAGGTGGCATTTTGGTAATTAATGAGAAATCTCATTAATTCCAAGGCCTATAAATAGGAGCCTTAGGTTTAAAGTTTAAGACTTTTGCTCATTTGGTGATTTAGAAGATTCAATCCTAGAGAGAGAAAGTCTCTCCACGTGATTCTCGTTACTTGTACACGTCATATTCATCAATAGAATCACCGTTCTAGTACGTTCTTGTGTGTTCGGTCATGCACGTTCACGGATTCCGCACGTCGAACGTTCAATACGCAATTGAACGGTGTCAAAACCGGTCCTACAATTGGTATCAGAGCTAGGAGCTCAATTGCACTGATCAAACACATTGATTCGTACCAGATTTCAGCGATTTCATATCCGAATTTCATATATTTCTTCATTTTTTCCACTTTTATCACGTTTTTACTGTTTTTATCAAATTGAACGTGTTTTTACGGTCCAAATCAGCTAAATTTTTGATATGTTATGCGAAAATACCTGATCTAGAACCCTACCAAGTTTCAGATCCAAACTCCTAGCCGTTTAGGAGAAATCGAAGGTTTTCGGTCCGATTTCGCGTCAAAAATCAGTTCCACTCATACGAACAATCATGTTTCGCTCGTAAGGTTTCGCTCCAAGTGTCAGTTCGGAGGTTTCACTCATAGGTCTTCATTAGGGTTCGCTCATAGTGACATTAAAGGGTTTCGCTCATTTGAACAAGAGAAGGTTTCGCTTTTGTGACATCATATCGAGGAGTTTCGCTCTTGTGGTTTCGCTCCAACGGTCCAATCATCATATGTTTTTACATAATGTTGGCTAAGTGATTATTTTGGCCCAATTATAGATTGATATAACATAAAATTGTCGGTTTAGTGGATTGTTTGGCCCAATCAGCTGACATTTACGGCACGTGTGATTTGTTTGGACATTATCTGATGTTTTGACATGTGATTTGTCGGCACATTATATGTGATTTGCATAATTGTGATTAAAAGCCATGTTGAATGTGTTGGTCCAATGCATGTGATTATTTGTCATATTCAATTAATCGGTCAAATCAGAAATTGAGATTATCATTTAGTGATCCATGTTACCTTGGTCGGTTCTTAATTGATGTTGTCTCTTGTAAGGCCCGATCAGACTCAGTCATGAATTTTGAGGCCCAATCAAAAATTAAAACAAGTATAAATGTTGTCGATTAAGTAAATTGGGAGGCTCAATAGAAATTGAGGGATTTGTCAGCTTTTGCCAGATATACAAATCGGTCCAATAGTTTGTGTATAAATTGCTAGTTGTCAGCCCACTATAACAGAACGGCCCAATCATTGAAGTGCATTTGACATTGGTCTATCATTCATGCATGTGTAATGTGTTGTTGACAGTTCACCGTATTCATTGCCAAATCAAATCTTATAGCTGCATTTAATTCATTATGAGAGCACATGTGATGTTTTGATTAAAGAGAAGTGGCCCAATGTGTCACACCCCGACCACGTAAAACATCAAACCGTGGCGGAAACGTCGGGGAGTGTTGTAACAGAATTATTGTTTCACAACCATGGCATACAAAGTTATATTTTATTGAATCACACAAACGAGTTACATTGTCTTAAAACAACTGAAACAAAGAGTACATCACAAGTTTTATCTAGTCTAGCTTCATTTTACTGTCACTAAGGCCCAAGTCCACCCTAGCGTGTCACGAATGTCCTATGCATTAGCTCCTGAAACACATGTGAACATAGGTACGTCAACATAAAAATGCCTGTGAGATACATAGGTTTTGTGAAAATAGGATTCATGACTTAAGTTTAAGAAAATGTTTAAGAAAAGTTAGTCATGAACCTTGTAAATTGTTTTGTTTTGTAAATCGTTTAAAAAGTGATAAAATCAGTTGATATGTATAAGTAAAAGAATAATGTATGGTTAAATAAATAACCAAGTAAAATAAGTTGTAGTAAATAAATTGTTTTGTAAAATAATGTCTTGTGAAAAATATGTTATTTGTAAAAATGTGTAAATCCAAATTGAATGATTTAAATAACGCTACGACATGTAATGCAATACAAGCACTTATATATAGGAAGTACCAGCGGCGTATCCACCATGCTTGTATCACATTACATACGCCTCGTTACTTAAACCACTTACCCGAACAAACCACCAATGTAAATTTGCCCATGTTTAAACCAAATTGTCAAATGTCATTGTGAAAACCATGTCAAAATGTCTATGTCAAATGTCAATCATGTAGTGTGTAAACAAAATGTCATGTATGGCAAGTGAAATATGTATCAATTAAACCATAGGTGAAAATGCACAAAACAAGGTATTGAAGTAAAACTCAGTTTAAATCAACGTTATGTTTTGTGGAAATGCATGCTACACTGAATACAAACATTTATATGGTATTGTAAAAATGCATACATCCAAGCCTTGTGACTGTAGTGATAAACCTTTAAACAAATTAAAGGTTTATCTGTGTTATGTTTAAATCGAATTCGGTCATTCCTTCCATCCAAACATACCCAGGATGTCAGGAACGGGAGTTGTCAATTCCTATGGTACCATTACCTACTAACGAGCGGCGTGATCAAAGTTAATGAATGTATATGGTCCCACTTAAACAAACCAAATGTCATACCCAAAATGTAAGCAAGTGATGAAAAACAAATGCACTAAGTATGATGAACATACTTAGTATGAAAGGTAATGTAAACAATGCACTAAGTATGCGCTAAACAAACATACGTAGCATAAAATGTCATGTAAAACGATGTACTAAGTATGCACACAACGGGCATACATAGCAAAAACACGATGAAAGCATGTACTATATGTGTACTATTGAACATAACAAGCATATGATATGAAAACATGGAAAGCATGAAAGTAACAAGTAGGCACATGTGTTTCACCCCAAAATGTTTGAAAAACAGTAAAAGAGGGGACTATGTACTCACTTGAGATTGCTTAGAAGTCGTAGGATAACCACCAAGCAATGCTAGAAGATCACGGAATCAAACGGCACCTATATAGGTATCTACATTAATAAACGGTCCTATCGGAGGATCGGGTAGTACGAGGGTTTGTAAACCAAATAAGTATGGGAACTTATGTAGTATGGTTCAACAAAGCCTACATACTAAAACAAAACTTATCCTAAGTGCTTTTGACCCGTTACGACCCACTTAGGTAGCTTATGCTACTTTAACGCGTCGTTCGTGTAAAACGCGTTCGGAATGCCTAACTAGTCCTATGACAAGCAAGATATGCCTTAACATGTTTAATATTGTTGTTAAATCAGTTTAGATATCAAAATTTATGTTACATAGGCTTAAAATGAATTTTGGCGCAAAAAGGGTATTTTGGTAACTTACCTAAGGCATAAGAACTACTTATCATACAACTACTTAAACGTTGTGACCATAAGGTATAACCTCGGAAGGTTATTCCCTATACACTATGGTCGCCTAAAGTGTTTGGTCGGATCCTAAAGATCGACCAAATGGGTCGGGTTCGAAAGCATAAGCGATTGATTAGATCGCTTACCTTTACGACCCTAAACAAGCACAAATCTAAAAGTGACGAGCTAAACATGCTAGAACATGTTTAGTAAAGTTAGAAAATAGGTTTGGTATTAAAACAAACGGTTTTAATACCCTAGAGTAGTTTGGTTACAAAATACGCAAGAAAACGCATTTTGGCCGACACTACGACTCGTCACTGAGCCTAGATAACGTGGTAATCAGTAGGTATAGTCACTAGGGACTATAACCATCGTGATTACGCTCACGTTATGAAGTTCAAACGAACTTCGCATTGACCATAAATTGGTCAATGCAGAAAGTCAAACGCAGTTTGACTTTAACGCTAAAATGAACGAAAAACGCGAAAGAATACTTACAGAAGGTCCCCGCAAGACTTAACCCGATTCGCTTTCAGGTAGGAAGTATAAACTTCCACTTAGAAGGCTTTGAATCAGATTAAATGTGAGGAAGATGGGCAAATTGGTTGGCTATTTATAGGAAAGGCACAACCGTTAGGATCGTTTCTCGATAATCGAGCTTTAATCTTGGCCTTCCACTTGTGCCCATTGTTTTGCAATACAAGGGGCAGCTAAAAACCATCAAAATTTGCCCATGTTTAAACCAAATTGTCAAATGTCATTGTGAAAACCATGTCAAAATGTCTATGTCAAATGTCAATCATGTAGTGTGTAAACAAAATGTCATGTATGGCAAGTGAAATATGTATCAATTAAACCATAGGTGAAAATGCACAAAACAAGGTATTGAAGTAAAACTCAGTTTAAATCAACGTTATGTTTTGTGGAAATGCATGCTACACTGAATACAAACATTTATATGGTATTGTAAAAATGCATACATCTAAGCCTTGTGACTGTGGTGATAAACCTTTAAACAAATTAAAGGTTTATCTGTGTTATGTTTAAATCGAATTCGGTCATTCCTTCCATCCAAACATACCCAGGATGACAGGAACGGGAGTTGTCAATTCCTATGGTACCATTACCTACTAACAAGCGGCGTGATCAAAGTTAATGAATGTATATGGTCCCACTTAAAAAAACCAAATGTCATACCCAAAATGTAAGCAAGTGACGAAAAACAAATGCACTAAGTATGATGAACATACTTAGTATGAAAAGGTAATGTAAACAATGCACTAAGTATGCGCTAAACGAACATACGTAGCATAAAATGTCATGTAAAACGATGTACTAAGTATGCACACAATGGGCATACATAGCAAAAACACGATGAAAGCATGTACTAATTGTGTACTATTGAACATAACAAGCATATGATATGAAAACATGGAAAGCATGAAAGTAACAAGTAGGCACATGTGTTTCACCCCAAAATGTTTGAAAAACAGTAAAAGAGGGGACTATGTACTCACTTGAGATTGCTTAGAAGTCGTAGGATAACCACCAAGCAATGCTAGAAGATCACGGAATCAAACGGCACCTATATAGGTATCTACATTAATAAACGGACCTATCGGAGGATCGGGTAGTACGAGGGTTTGTAAAGAAAATAAGTATGGGAACTTATGTAGTATGGTTCAACAAAGCCTACATACTAAAGCGAAACTTATTCTAAGTGCTTTTGACCCGTTACGACCCGCTTAGGTAGCTTATGCTACTTTAACGCGTCGTTCGCGTAAAACGCGTTCGGAATGCCTAACTAGTCCTATGACAAGCAAGATATGCCTTAACATGTTTAGTATTGTTGTTAAATCAGTTTAGATATCAAAATTTATGTTACATAGGCTTAAAATGAATTTTGGCGCAAAAAGGGTATTTTGGTAATTTACCTAAGGCATAAGAACTACTTATCATACAACTACTTAAACGTTGTGACCATAAGGTATAACCTCGGAAGGTTATTCCCTATACACTATGGTCGCCTAAAGTGTTTGGTCGGATCCTAAAGATCGACCAAATGGGTCGGGTTCGAAAGCATAAGCGATTGATTAGATCGCTTACCTTTACGACCCTAAACAAGCACAAATCTAAAAGTGACGAGCTAAACATGCTAGAACATGTTTAGTAAAGTTAGAAAATAGGTTTGGTATTAAAACAAACGGTTTTAATACCCTAGAGTAGTTTGGTTACAAAATACGCAAGAAAACGCATTTTGGCCGACACTACGACTCGTCACTGAGCCTAGATAACGTGGTAATCAGTAGGTATAGTCACTAGGGACTATAACCATCGTGATTACGCTCACGTTATGAAGTTCAAACGAACTTTGCATTGACCATAAACTGGTCAATGCAGAAAGTCAAACGCAGTTTGACTTTAACGCTAAAATGAACGAAAAACGCGAAAGAATACTTACAGAAGGTCCCCGCAAGACTTAACCCGATTCGCTTTCAGGTAGGAAGTATAAACTTCCACTTAGAAGGCTTTGAATCAGATTAAATGTGAGGAAGATGGGCAAATGGGTTGGCTATTTATAGGAAAGGCACAACCGTTAGGATCGTTTCTCGATAATCGAGCTTTAATCTTGGCCTTCCACTTGTGCCCATTGTTTTGCAATACAAGGGGCAGCTAAAAACCATCAAAATTTGCCCCTAGATTGATCAAAAACATGTCCAAGTTCCACGAATACCAGCTGCTGTTTTAGAAATTAGTTTTCTGTTACTGGGCCTCTCAGGCGGCCCGCGTGAGATATGCAGGTGGGCTTACGCGGCCCGCACGGCTGACTATTCAGAAATGACAGTTTAGTCCCTGCACTTCAGAAACATGTATTTTGGCCCATTTTTGGCACGTTTAAGCCCCGTTAACCTCATTTCAAGGCTCTAAAATGAATTTAAGTGTAGGGAACTCAAAACATGCCCAAAAATATTCCGGATGTCGGTTCGTTTAGCCGTACGATCGTGATGTTCGCTTAATTACGACGGAATGCGCATAAGCGCGAAAGACGATCCAAATTGCGCGACGAATGGATTTTTCTCATCCCAAACACTAAAATAAAATATTTTAATGCTTGCATAAATATTTGGATGTCCGGAAGTATTCAGAACGTATGCTAGGCGCGAAAATGCAAACTTATGCACTTTTTGACGCTTTTAGTCCCTGAATGAGCATAAAGTTTATTCTAGCACACCGAACCCCTCAAAGCCTATTTCTAAGCTATGTGAAGGATATTTAGGGTGTGTTTAACTTGTGGGCATGTTCCGGAATGTTTGTTACAGTTCAAATCGGCATACTTTCGCAGTTTGTCAATTTTAGTCCCTGTAAGCGAATTAACTTGATTTTGCCATACGAAAGCCTTCAAAACTTATTTCTAAGTTATGTAAAGGTTATTTAAGGCATGTTAAGCATAAATTGATGTTCCGGAGTATTTTTCGTGTTAAACTGATTGCGTTTACGCACCAGTTTGCGTATAACACTCCAGAAAGCGATATAGAGTGTGAAATCGAATAATAGTCAAAACATGAAAATCATCAAACACAAATAAACAAACATTGGGGTCAAATAACTTTATTTCATTGATAACTGAATTGTTTACAATGATTACAAGCACAGATTTCACAGTCTCTCCTACTTGTGGAAATTTCGTCCCGAAATTTGTTTAGAGGAAACTCGTGGGAAAAAATGTGGATATTTCGCCTTCATTTGATCTTCACGTTCCCAAGTAAACTCAGGTCCACGTTTAGATTCCCAGCGAACTTTAACCAACGAAATGCGCTTGCGTTTAAGCCATTTGACTTCACGATCCATAATTTCCACAGGTTTCTCAACAAAATGAAGTGTTTTATCAACACGGATTTCGTCAAGCGGTATGTGGAGGTTCTCATCAGCTAAGCACTTTTTGAGATTGGATACGTGGAAGGTTGGATGAACATTTCCAAGTTCGGGAGGTAATGCAAGTCTGTAGGCTACCTTACCGATTCTTTCGATGATCTTGAATGGTCCAGTGTATCTAGGTGCAAGTTTTCCTGTCTTTCCAAATCTAATCACACCTTTCCAAGGTGAGACTTTAAGTAATACACGATCACCGACCTGGAATTCCAAGGGCTTGCGTCGTCGGTCCGCGTAACTCTTTTGACGGCTTCGAGCTGTCTGTAGGTTATCACGAACTTTCTTTACCTTGTCAGTCGTCTTTAGAATGAGGTCAGGTCCAGTAAGCTGAGCCTCACCTATTTCATTCCAGCAAACTGGTGAACGACATTTTCGACCATAGAGAGCCTCGAAAGGAGCCATGTTGATGCTGGAGTGATAACTGTTGTTGTAGGAGAATTCAATCAATGGAAGATGTGAATCCCAAATACCACAAAATCGATCACACAAGCTCTAAGCATATCCTCCAAAGTCTGGATTGTTCTTTCAGTTTGGCTATCTGTTTGTGGATGATATGTGGTGCTCAGATTGAGTTGGGTCCCCATAGCAGATTGCATGGTTCTCCAAAATCGAAAAGAGAAGCGAGCATCCCTATCAGAAATAATGTTCAAAGGAACACCATGTCGAGATACAATTTCATCCACGTAGATTTTGGCCAGCCTTTCAGCAGAAAAATCCTCACGGATTGGCAAGAAATATGCTGACTTTGTAAGACGATCAACAACTACCCAGATGGCATCGTGACCTTTCTTTGTGCGCGGAAGTTTGGTAATGATATCTGTCACACCCCCAAAATCCACCTGCGGAGTATCACCGCTTGGGAGCGTGACTGACCAGGATCAAGCCATCAATCATATTGAACATAGCATAATATAAATAAAATAGTTCGTAAAACCCAATTCAATACAATTGATGTTCTAAACCAAACATAGTATCAATAGCGGAAGCATAAGTATGTAACCCAAAGTAAATCATAAGTTCAAATATCTGAAACGTTCAACATAGTGTTCATGATCCATTGCCCACAACGACCCGCTTCTCCAGTGCAAGCTCCATATGTACCTAAGGTCCTGCAAGGCATGCAGCAGAAAGTCAACAACTAGTTGAGCGAGTTCACAGAAGGTAAATGCGTAATAGTAAGTTCATGAGTATCAGGTGGCTCTACTGGGCCAATATAGGTTTCTATTGGTGGGGGCTTCCCATGTTATTAATCCACTAGACTATGCGTAACCATAAGTGTTCTTCACAACCGAGAACAGTAATACGTACAAGTTTACGCAGAATTTACGTAAGTATCCTTCACAACCGAGGATAGGGTACGTGGGGGTTTACGTAGGTTTTACGTAAGTGCCTGACACAACCGAGGCAGTAGTGAGCATCCGTTCACGCGGGTTTTACGTGAGTATCCTTCACAACCGAGGATAGCGAGTATCATAAGTGTACATAGGTTTTACGTACGTGTCCTGCACAACCGAGGACGATGGTATGGTAGTCTAGTAATGATATCCGTATGAATCTATTCAACCTTATCCTTTCAATCCCATTCCCAACACCCCGGGAATCCCATGCCTTGGTAAGAGTGTGAACTCACCTTGGTTTGCTCGGTATGCTAAGTATGTGCTCAAAGTAAATCAATCATGTCCTAAAGTATGCACGTATACACAATCAGTTTGCATTCGTACAGTTCACGTATAAGCATCAACAATGATCATCAAGTAGCACGTGGTACGTAGTCGTAACCATACAAGTATTGTATAACACTTATCAGCGGTTAAAATAGTCCAGTTAACATTTAACATAATTAACTCAGGTTACTGTGAAAAGTTCACAAGTTGGCGAAACACATTTGTTGGCGAAACACAGGTTGACGAAACATAATTTTGTTTCGTCAATCATCCTTTGGCGAAACAAGTGTCTGTTTCGTTGAAGACCTTTGGCGAAACATAAATTCAATTTCGTCGAAACCCTTGGCGAATCAGGAGTTCTATTTCGTCAACTCCTCCTTGGCGAATCAGGAGTTCCATTTACGTCAATCATTCACAGTAGTTACAGAGTTATCACAGAAAACCCTAATCTGCCGTCACATCATTATCGATCAAACAACAATCATTCAGTAATCATAGAATCATCGTCTAATCACTACGAAACACTACCGTAATCATTCATCCCCTACCATGCATATCAGTTCGTTAATCAAATCATGTTACAACAACCATCCTCTAGCATGAACCCTAGATCATCAGATCACAATATCGCCAATACCCTAGTCCGATTATCCATAACCACCAATCCAATTTCGATACACAGATTTGTAACAAATACAATAGATTCTAGTATTATAAAAATATCAACCAATCATGACATAATCATTATCTAGCATCAGCCCTATAGATTTCTAGCAAAATAGTTAATCAATGAAACGAACTAACAATCACGCAAGAGTTAAACGCTTACCGCGATGAACAAGATAACAACTAAATTGGTCCGAAGCTTCGGGAACACCAGATTGCCGTCAACAGAGAAGGGAGAGAGTTCTAGGGTTTAGGTTTTGCCAAAGATGTGAAACTGAAACCGTTTCACGTGATTATACTCGAAACAGCGTGTTGGGCCCTAACTGGGCTTCGGCGAATCTGGCCTCGGCGAAACAGGCTGTTTCGTTAAGAGTGGTTTGACGAAACAGTGCTTCTGTTTCGTTGAGTGGTCCTTGGCGAATCACAAGCTTGATTCGTCGAGATGGTTTAATTGGTGCATAAGTCTAAGTGTTTTATATCGATCCACGTTATATACACAACAACAATAAATCACATAAGTGCACAATCGTATCACGTTTCATTATAACATAACATGTATGGTTGCAATTCAAACAAGTCAACTACTAAATAGTCAAAGTCAATGGTCAAGGTCAACGTGCATTAAATACAAAATGAAAGTCAAAAGTTCGAGTTGTCACATTATCCCCAACTTGAAAGAAATTTCGTCCCGAAATTTGGTACGTACTCACTGAGGAAGCTAGATAGGTTGCATCGTTCACTGGTTTTCCTGGGGTGTCACATCCTCCCCCCGTTGATCTGGAATTTCGTCCCGAAATTCCGTGGTAGTAGCTTCAGCCTCAGCAGTAGTTGTATTGGTTCCGAATAACTGGGGATACTTTTCTGTCATCTGGTCTTCGCGTTCCCAGGTGTACTCTGGGCCACGACAGGAGTTCCAACGAACTCGAACAAGAGGGATTCTCTTGTTTTTGAGGACCTTAACATCTCGGTCCGTGATTTCAACTGGCTCCTCGACGAACTGCAACCGCTCATCGATAGTGAGTTCCTTGAAAGGAACTATGAGGGTCTCATCTGACAGGCACTTCTTCAGATTCGACACGTGAAATACATTGTGAACTGCACCGAGTTCAGCTGGTAGGTTTAGCTTGTAGGCCACTTTGCCTATTTTCTCAATGATCTCGAACGGTCCGACATATCGCGGATTTAATTTGCCCCGTTTGCCAAAACGAACCACACCCTTCCAGGGTGAGACTTTAAGTAAAACCCGGTCCCCGACCTGAAATTCCAATGGCTTTCTACGCTTGTCCGCGTAGGCTTTCTGACGGTCGCGTGCTGCCGCCATGCGCTGTCGTATCTGTGCAATCTTTTCTGTGGCGTCCACTACAATCTCTGGACCCGTAATCTGACTATCCCCCACCTCTGCCCAACAGAGAGGTGACCGGCATTTACGCCCGTACAATGCCTCGAATGGAGCGGCTTGTATGCTGGTGTGATAACTGTTATTGTATGAGAACTCCACCAAAGGGAGATGTTTTTCCCAGCCGTTGCCGAAATCGATAACACATGCCCGAAGCATGTCTTCAAGAGTTTGAATCGTTCGCTCAGACTGCCCATCCGTCTGAGGATGATATGCTGTGCTCATGTGTAATCGTGAGCCGAAAGATTTGTGCATTGCTTGCCATAGTTCAGACGTGAATCGTGCATCGCGATCCGAAATGATAGATGTGGGCACCCCGTGCCTCGAAACAACTTCTTTAAGATAGACGTCGGCGAGAGTGGAGAACTTATCCGTTTCCTTTATAGCCAGAAAGTGTGCAGACTTGGTGAGTCGATCCACGATCACCCATATGGTATCATTCCCCCGCTGGGATCTAGGTAAGCCCGTAACGAAATCCATGGAAATTTCTTCCCATTTCCATTGCGGTATCTTGGGTTGCTGAAGTAGGCCCGCTGGTTTCTGATACTCCACTTTGACTTTTGCACATGTCAAACACTTGCCGACGTAAGTAGCGATGTGGGCCTTCATACTAGGCCACCAGTATGTAGTTCTGATGTCGTGGTACATTTTATCCGACCCTGGATGTACCGAGTAGCGGGACTTGTGAGCTTCATCCATTACCAGCTCGCGTAATCCGCCAAAAAGTGGGACCCAAATATGCCCTGTTACATAGTAGGCGCCGTCTTCCTTTTGTTCTATTCGTTGCCTTGAACCGCGTAAGGCTTCAGCCTTGACATTTTCGGATTTCAATGCTTCTACCTGAGCATCTCGTATCTGTGCAGGAAGACTGGATTGAATAGTGAGCTGCAAGGCTCGTACTCGCCTAGGTAAAGTGTCTTTCCGACTGAGAGCATCAGCCACAACATTGGCCTTGCCTGGATGGTACTTGATGGCGCATTCGTAGTCGTTCAGTAGTTCAACCCATCTTCGTTGACGCATGTTCAAATCCTTTTGCTTAAGAATATGCTCGAGACTCCTGTGATCGGTGTAAATCGTGCACCTGGTACCGTACAGGTAGTGTCGCCGTATCTTAAGCGCGAAAACAACAGCTCCCAGCTCTAAATCGTGTGTCGTGTAGTTCCGTTCGTGAACCTTGAGTTGACGAGAAGCGTAGGCAATAACCTTATCCCGTTGCATCAATACACACCCAAGTCCCTGTATCGATGCGTCACAATAAACCACAAAGTCTTCTGTGCCCTCTGGTAACGAGAGAATAGGTGCGCTGCAAAGCCTATCCTTTAAGTACTGAAAAGCGGTCTCCTGGGGCTCTCCCCAGCGATAGGTGACACCTTTCTGTGTCAGTAGCGTAAGCGGCTGTGAGATCTTGGAGAAGTCTTTTATAAATCGCCTGTAGTAACCCGCCAAACCCAAGAATTGGCGTATTTCTGTTGGTGTACGCGGTGCAGGCCAGTTCTTGATCGAATCTACTTTGGATGGATCGACATGAATCCCATCCCTGTTCACCACATGGCCTAAGAAGTGGACTTCACGAAGCCAGAAGTCGCACTTGGAAAACTTGGCGTACAATTGTTCCTTTCGAAGAAGTTCCAAGATCAATCGCAGATGATGTTCGTGCTCCTCCTGACTCTTGGAGTAGATCAGTATGTCATCGATGAAGTCAATCACAAACTTGTCTAAGTACGGCTTGCACACCCTGTTCATCAGGTCCATAAATACGGCAGGCGCGTTTGTTAGCCCGAATGGCATGACTAGAAACTCGTAGTGACCGTAATGAGTTCTGAAAGCGGTTTTGGAGACATCCTCATCCCGGACTCTCAGCTGATGATACCCTGACCTCAAGTCTATCTTGGAGTAGAAACTCGACCCCTGTAACTGGTCGAATAGGTCGTCTATACGCGGAAGAGGATAACGGTTCTTCACCGTCACCTTGTTGAGTTCAGGGTAGTCAATGCACATCCTGAACGTACCGTCTTTCTTTTTCACAAATAACACTGGAGCTCCCCATAGCGAAGAGCTTGGACGTATGAAGCCCTTTTCCAAGAGCTCTTGTAGCTGCTTTGACAGTTCTTCCAACTCTGACGGAGCTAGACGGTATGGTGCGCGAGCTATGGGTGCTGCTCCAGGAGCCAACTCAATCTGGAACTCGACTTGGCGATGAGGCGGTAAACCGGATAAATCTTCAGGAAACACCTGAGGGAAGTCATGTACAACTGGAATATCCTCCAGCTTCTTTTCCTTTGCTGCCGCGTCAGTAACGAGTGCCAAGATGGCTGTGTGCCCTTTTCGTAAACATTTCTGCGCTTTTAAGAAAGAGATGATGCCAACCACAGCACCACTCTTGTCGCCTTGAACTTCAAGAGGTTCTTGACCCGAACGTGGAATACGAATAACCTTTTCCTTGCACAAAATCTCTGCGTGATGTTGGGACAACCAATCCATACCGATGACGACGTCGAAACTACCCAAAACTATGGGTATAAGATCAATCGATAAGGTCTGGCCAGCTAGAACGATGTTACAACCCTTGATTACATGTGCCGCTTCTACACTTTTACCATTTGCTAGTTCTACGACGTGTTTGGTGTTTAGGGGTGTTGATGTATGTTTTAACAATTTACTCATTTTCATAGACATATAACTCGTATCCGCACCCGAATCAAACAAAACAGTAACATAAATATCATCGAGAAGAAACTTACCCATAACCACATTGGGATCGTTCATTGCGTCTCCTCGTCCTAACACGAAAGCTCGACCCCTTGCCTCGTTGCCATTGTTGTTTCCCCCGTTGTTGTTGCCATTGCCCTGATTGTTGTTATTGTTGTTGTTGTTCTGGTTCCTGTTTAACTAAGGACAGTGCCTTTTGAAGTGACCTTCTGCCCCACACTGAAAACATACTTTGTTGCCCTGCTGCTGATTCTGCTGTGCTGGTGGCTGCTGCTGGTTCTGGTTCGCGGGTCGAGGGCTCCTACAATCCTTGGCCTCATGACCCATCTTGAGGCATCTTTGACAGCGACCCTTGTTACACTAGCCACCGTGGTGTCTGCCACAGTTGTTGCACTTTGGGAGGTTCCCTCGATATCCGCCCTGCCTGTGACTACCTGAAGAATGCTGGCTGGGACTCTAGTGACTGTCAGTCTTCCGCTGCTGGGCCTGAGACTGAACTGAAGCTGATCCCTTGCTGGAATCCCCATCCCATTTTCTCTTACTGTCACTGGGAGTAGCAGGAGTAGCTGAAGTAGTAGCGGTAGCAGAAGCGCTGACGCGTTTAGGCAGTTTGTTCTGATCCACTGCCTGGTCTGTGATGCGGTGAGCGAGGCGTTGAATATCCTGGATGTTATCAAGATTAGCCGAAGTAACATGGCTCTGGATCTCTGGCGCCAACCCTTTGAGATACAACTCAATGTGCTTAATCGGAGGGTCCACCATAGTTGGACACAGTACGGCCAGTTCGTTTGACCTTTTGGTGTAAGCTTCAATCTCTGATCCAGTCATCTTCAGATGGTAAAACTCATCCTCCAGCTTATGGATGTCTTCCCGAGTACAATACTCCCTCTTGATCAGTTCCTTGAAATCATTCCAGGGTGTGGCGTTAGCAGCTGCCAACCCTAAGATCTGAACTTGGGCGTTCCACCAAGTTAGTGCTATTCCTTCTAGCGTGCCAGTGGCGTATTTCACCCTGCGAGCCTCAAGGCATTCACACATCTCGAACACAGACTCGAGCTTCTCAAACCAGTGGAGGAGTCCAACTGCTCCTTCAGTGCCACTAAAGGTACTTGGACGACAGTCCATGAAGTTCTTGAAAGTGCAGACAGGCTGCTGCGCGTGTTGACCTATTGTGTACGGATAGGACAAAGTTAAATACGAGAGTTAATATAGGATCTAAAGATCCTAGTGTGAGTCTATACTGCAGGGTATACTACCTGCTTGAGCAGCTGCAAGTGCCGCAGCGACTTGAGCTTGAACGAGAGCCTCTAGCTGGGCTTGAGTCATGTTAATCCGTCCAGACATGATCTTCATAGCAAATGCAACATGAGTTAGAGAGGTTCGCGAATAGAGCGATGACAGAAGAGTGTAAGCACGTAAGTGTTCTTAAGCAATAACAAGTAGTGAGCAAGAGTAAGGTAAGCATACGACGAGCAAAGTTCTATGCAGTTCTAGCAAGCAGGTAATAAACATAAACCTTATTACCTAGGATGCCGAGTCTTGCACGTGGAGCGAAGCGTCGTTGTGGATCGTTGAGAGCACTGTTCTGGTTATAGTCTGGTTTTAATAAAAACGTTTTTCCCATATTAAAAACAAGTTCTCTATAACCAATGGCTCTGATACCAATCTGTCACACGCCCAAAATCCACCTGCGGAGTATCACCGCTTGGGAGCGTGACTGACCAGGATCAAGCCATCAATCATATTGAACATAGCATAATATAAATAAAATAGTTCGTAAAACCCAATTCAATACAATTGATGTTCTAAACCAAACATAGTATCAACAGCGGAAGCATAAGTATGTAACCCAAAGTAAATCATAAGTTCAAATATCTGAAACGTTCAACATAGTGTTCATGATCCATTGCCCACAACGACCCGCTTCTCCAGTGCAAGCTCCATATGTACCTAAGGTCCTGCAAGGCATGCAGCAGAAAGTCAACAACTAGTTGAGCGAGTTCACAGAAGGTAAATGCGTAATAGTAAGTTCATGAGTATCAGGTGGCTCTACTGGGCCAATATAGGTTTCTATTGGTGGGGGCTTCCCATGTTATTAATCCACTAGACTATGCGTAACCATAAGTGTTCTTCACAACCGAGAACAGTAATACGTACAAGTTTACGCAGAATTTACGTAAGTATCCTTCACAACCGAGGATAGGGTACGTGGGGGTTTACGTAGGTTTTACGTAAGTGCCTGACACAACCGAGGCAGTAGTGAGTATCCGTTCACGCGGGTTTTACGTGAGTATCCTTCACAACCGAGGATAGCGAGTATCATAAGTGTACATAGGTTTTACGTACGTGTCCTGCATAACCGAGGACGATGGTATGGTAGTCTAGTAATGATATCCGTATGAATCTATTCAACCTTATCCTTTCAATCCCATTCCCAACACCCCGGGAATCCCATGCCTTGGTAAGAGTGTGAACTCACCTTGGTTTGCTCGGTATGCTAAGTATGTGCTCAAAGTAAATCAATCACGTCCTAAAGTATGCACGTATACACAATCAGTTTGCATTCGTACAGTTCACGTATAAGCATCAACAATGATCATCAAGTAGCACGTGGTACGTAGTCGTAACCATACAAGTATTGTATAACACTTATCAGCGGTTAAAATAGTCCAGTTAACATTTAACATAATTAACTCAGGTTACTGTGAAAAGTTCACAAGTTGGCCAAACACATTTGTTGGCGAAACACAGGTTGACGAAACATAATTCTGTTTCGTCAATCATCCTTTGGCGAAACAAGTGTCTGTTTCGTTGAAGACCTTTGGCGAAACATAAATTCAATTTCGTCGAAACCCTTGGCGAATCAGGAGTTCTATTTCGTCAACTCCTCTTTGGCGAAACAAACTCTCAGTTTCGCCAAACTCCTATTTCGTCAAACATTCACCTTCGTCAAACATTCTAATTCGTCAATATGCCATTTACGTCAATCATTCACAGCAGTTACAGAGTTATCACAGAAAACCCTAATCTGCCGTCACATCATTATCGATCAAACAACAATCATTCAGTAATCATAGAATCATCGTCTAATCACTACGAAACACTACCGTAATCATTCATCCCCTACCATGCATATCAGTTCGTTAATCAAATCATGTTACAACAACCATCCTCTAGCATGAACCCTAGATCATCAGATCACAATATCGCCAATACCCTAGTCCGATTATCCATAACCACCAATCCAATTTCGATACACAGATTTGTAACAAATACAATAGATTCTAGTATTATAAAAATATCAACCAATCATGACATAATCATTATCTAGCATCAGCCCTATAGATTTCTAGCAAAATAGTTAATCAATGGAACGAACTAACAATCACGCAAGAGTTAAACGCTTACCGCGATGAACAAGATAACAACTAAATTGGTCCGAAGCTTCGGGAACACCAGATTGCCGTCAACAAAGAAGGGAGAGAGTTCTAGGGTTTAGGTTTTGCCAAAGATGTGAAACTGAAACCGTTTCACGTGATTATACTCGAAACAGCGTGTTGGGCCCTAACTGGGCTTCGGCGAATCTGGCCTCGGCGAAACAGGCTGTTTCGTTAAGAGTGGTTTGACGAAACAGTGCTTCTGTTTCGTTGAGTGGTCCTTGGCGAATCACAAGCTTGATTCGTCGAGATGGTTTGATCGGTGCATAAGTCTAAGTGTTTTATATCGATCCATGTTATATACACAACAACAATAAATCACATAAGTGCACAATCGTATCACGTTTCATTATAACATAACATGTATGGTTGCAATTCAAACAAGTCAACTACTAAATAGTCAAAGTCAATGGTCAAGGTCAAGGTGCATTAAATACAAAATGAAAGTCAAAAGTTCGAGTTGTCACAATATCCATAGCAATGCTTTCCCATTTCCAAACTGGGATTTCTGGTTGCTCCAAAAGACCATAAGGATGTTGGTGTTCAGCCTTAACCTTGAGACAAGTAAGGCATTTGGAAACATACAAGGCAATGTCTTTCTTCATACCAGGCCACCAATACAGAGTACGAAGATCCTTATACATCTTGTCTGAGCCAGGATGAATAGAGTAACGAGACTTATGGGCCTCATCCATAAGCAAAGTGCGAAGATCATCTTGGCTTGGGACCCACAAACGGTCCATGAAATAATACGATCCATCTTCTTTCAGAACAAGATCAGGTTTAATGTGATAGGGTAATTCCTTACCCATCAAGTCTTGTGAAACACAAGCATGTTGAGCGTGAGTAATGCGTGCTTGGATATCAGATCGAGCTTGAATAGCAGATTGAACACGAACACACTGAAGCTTAGTACGTTCCTTACGACTCAATGCGTCAGCCACAACATTCGCTTTACCGGGATGGTAGCGAATCTCGCAATCATAGTCGTTTAGGAGTTCGACCCAACGTCTCTGCCTCATGTTGAGTTCCTTCTGGTTGAAGATATGCTGAAGACTTTTGTGGTCAGTGAAAACCACGCATTTTGTGTCGTACAAATAATGTCTCCAGATTTTGAGAGCGAAGACAACTGCACCCAACTCAAGATCATGAGTGGTGTAGTTTCTCTCATGTACCTTCAATTGTCTAGATGCGTAGGCTATGACTTTGTTCCTTTGCATCAGAACACAGCCAAGACCCAATTTCGATGCATCACAATAAACAACAAAATCATCATTGCCCTCAGGCAAAGTCAGAATAGGTGCATCACAAAGCTTCTGCTTCAAAGTCTGAAACGCTTCTTCTTGCTTAGAACCCCATTCAAAGGGTTTGTTCTTCTGAGTTAGAGCAGTTAGAGGAACTGCAATCTTTGAGAAGTTCTCGATGAAGTGGCGGTAATAACCCGCAAGACCAAGAAAGGAACGAACCTCAGTAGGAGTAGTTGGCGTATCCCAATCCTTAATCGCACTGATCTTGGAGGGATCTACATGAATACCTTGTTCGTTGACAATATGTCCCAAAAATTGAACTTCCTTAAGCCAAAATTCACACTTGGAGAATTTGGCAAAAAGTTGCTCTTTCTTTAGGAGTTCCAGGGTAAGACGAAGATGGTGCTCGTGATCAGCTCGCATCTTAGAATAAACCAAGATATCGTCGATAAAAACGATGATGAACTTATCTAAATAAGGCTTGCATACCCTATTCATTAAGTCCATGAATACAGCAGGAGCATTGGTCAAACCGAATGGCATGACTGTGAACTCATAATGCCCATATCGAGTGCGGAATGCTGTCTTGGGAATATCCTCTTCATACACACGAAGTTGATGATACCCAGAACAAAGATCGACCTTCGAAAAGCAAGTAGCACCCTGTAACTGGTCAAAGAGATCATCAATGCGAGGTAGGGGATATCGATTCTTGATGTAAGCTTATTCAGCTCACGATAATCGATACACATTCTGAAGGATCCATCCTTCTTCTTGACAAAAAGAACGGGAGCACCCCAAGGTGAAAAGCTAGGACGAATGAAACCTTTGTCAGAAAGCTCTTGAAGCTGCTTAGACAGTTCTTGCATCTCGAATGGTGCAAGACGATATGGAGCTCTGGCAATGGGATTTGCACCAGGTACGAGGTCAATACGGAACTCGACTTGGCGTGCAGGAGGTAGACCAGGTAACTCTTCAGGGAAAAGCTCCGGATAATCCCGAACAACAGGGATATCTTAAATAGACTCACCTTCGTCCTTATCTGCTGTAACATGTGCCAAGAAGGCCACATAGTTCTTTCGCAGATACTTCCGAGCTTGAAATCAGGACATAAGCTTGAGGCTACTAACAGGTTTCTCACCACGAACCTGTATAATCTCACCAGACGAAAGCGGAACTCGAACAATTTTCTCAAAACAAACTACCTCTGCGCGATGCTTGGCTAACCAATCCATACCCACAATAATGTCGAAGCTTCCAAGTTGCATAGGCGTGAGGTCAATGGGAAAAAGATGGTTGTTAAGGTTCAATTGGCAGTTTCGAAGAACCGAATCAAGAACAATGGGTTCTCCATTATGTGACACCTGTGTCACTTCAACCATCAAACAAATGCCAAACCAAGGAAATATTGTATTTCATACTTGGGATTTGTATAAATATGTGTATGCTTTGCACATATCAATTCTTGTTCAATTTCATACTCTACAACGCTTTCTGGAGAATTATACGCAAACTGGTGCATAAACGTACTCAGTTTAATGCGACAAATACTCCGGGAGACCATCATACACTTAACATACCTTAAATAACCTTTACATAACTTAGAAATAAGTTTTGAAGGCTTTGGTATGGCAAAAACAAGTTAATTCGCTTACAGGGACTAAACTTGACAAACTGCGAAAGTATGCCAATTTGAACTGTAACGAACATTCCGGAACATGTCCATAAGTTAAACATACCATATATATCCTTTACATAGCTTAGAAATAGGCTTTGAGGGGTTTGGTATGCTAAAACAAACTTTTGGATCATTCAGGGACTAAATGTGTCAAAAAGTGCATAAGTTTGCACTTTCGCGCATAACTCACGTTCTGAATACATCCGGACATCCAAAAATTTATGTAAGCATCCTTATATTATGCCTTAGTGTTTGGCATGAGAAAAATCCATTTGTCGCGTCATTTGGATCGTCTTTCACGCTTATGCGCATTCCGTCGTAATTAAGCGAACATCGCGATCGTACGGCCAAACGAACCGACATCCGGAATATTTTTGAGCATATTTCAAGTCCCCTACACTTTAAATTCATCTTAGAGCCTTGAAATGAGGTTAACGGGGCTTAAACATGCCAAAAATGGGCCAAAATACGTGTTTCTGAAGTGCAGGGACCAAAATTGAAAATTCTGGTCTGGGAACCTTAGGCGGGGCGCGTAAGGATTTGCCAAATCCTTAGGCGGGCCGCGTGAACATGTCTGACAGAAAGATTTTGCATTTAATGCAGAATCTGGCCTTTCGTTCGATCAAAGGGCGATGCCTTTTCACCCAATGAAGAGCCAAGGGTCAAGTTCACTGAACTTATCCACTTGGACACATGTACGCACGAGATCAAGGCACGATATTCGATAAAACGATCCTAACGGTTCCACTTTTCCTATAAATACCCCCCCCCCCTTTAGTGTAAAATTCACAAAATCAGATCTTAGAGCTCTAAGTTGAAACCATTGTTTCATACCTGAGCTACTTGGTCTTGATTAGCACTCGGGGACCCTCCGTAAGTCTTCTTTCGCTCTTTTATTCGCTTTTCGAGTCCGAAAGTCAACGTTTTGTTGACTTTCTGCATTGACCAGCTTTTGGTCAATGTGAAGTTCATGGAACTTCATAACGTGAGCGTGATCACGATGGTTATGGTCCATAGTGACCATACCTACTGATTACCACATTATCTAGGCTCAGTGACGAGTCGTAGTTTCGGCCAAAATGCGCATTCTTGCGTATTTTGTAACCAAACTACTCGTGGGCATCAAAGCCGTTTGTTTTGATGCCAAACCTGTTTCTAAACTTAGTTAAGCATGTTCTAACATGCTTAGCTCGTCACTTTTAGTTTAGTGCTTATATAGGGTCGTAAGGTAAGCGATTTAAACCATCGCTTATACTTTCGAACCCGACCCATTTGGTCGGTCATTAGGACCCGACCAAACACATTTGGTGACCATAGCTATAACCTTCCGAGGTTATACCGTGTGGTCGCAATGTTAGGCGTTCCGAACGCGTTCTACGCGAACGACGCGTTAGGGTAGCATAAGCTACCTAAACGGGTCGTGATGGACCGTAAGCACTTAGATTAGGTTTTATTTTAGTATGTAGGCTTTGCTAAGCCATATTACACAAGTCTCCATACTCGTTTGGTTTACGAACCCGCGTACTGTCCGATCCTTCCGATTTGGTCCGGTATATTAACATAAGCTACCTATTAGGTGCCGTTGATATTCCGTGATTTTTAGCATTATCCGGTTATTATATAAGGAATCCAAAGCAATCTCAGGTGAGTACATAGTTCCCCTCTTTTACTGTTTCTGAACTGTTTTGGGGTGAAGCATGTGTACCTATCTGTTATTTTCATGATTTCAAAGTATAATTGATTATACATGATAGTATTTATCTTTTGACAAACTAAATGACTATCTATGGTTTAAACACTGATTTCTCAAAAAATTACAAAAGTAATTGTTGGAATAGTACCTATTTTGTTCACCAGACCGATTGGTAGTATGATATAGCGCTATAGGACTAGACACCCCATTCCTGTTGTCGTGGAATGTCTGAAACCAATTCGTTTCTCCATCCAAATAGGGATTTCCTTTGTGGTATCCCTATAGTCTCAAAGGTGTAGTTTGATGCACCAGGTCTGAATGAATTCTTAAATCGCACCTTTAAAGTATATTTTGATATACTCCCAAAAAGTATAGTTTGATATACTCTCATGTGTGGTGTTGTACAAGAACCAACATATATTTTGTAATCATCCAAAGCATATTGTGATATGTTACTTACATAACAAAAACATAGTTTAATATGTTATTTATCACATCCAAAGCATATACTGATATGTTAGTTACAAAACCAAAAACATGGTTTAATGTGTTATTTATAAATCCAAGGCATACTTGTAATATACTACTGAAAACTATTATTTTGAACAACTAAAGTATATTTAATATACTATCTATCAAACGATTTAGTTTTGGTTAGTGTTTAGATAACGGAACGAGTGTAATGTGATGAAAACATGGTAGATACGCCGCTGGTACTTCTTATATATAAGTGTTTTCATTGCATTACATACCGTGGCGTTATTTAGTACACTTGGGTTAACAATATTGGAACTGAAATATATTTTAATATATTACTTATTCAACTTTCTTAAAACCAAGGTATATTTTATATATACCATAAACGTTATATTAAAACATTGTTTTTCAAACAACTTAACTTATACAAACTCATTTTACATGGTTATTCAGTTAACCATACATTTTTCTCTTATTTATACATATCATCTGATCCTATCGTTTTTCAAATGATTTACAAGACAAAGCAAATTTACAAAGTTCATGACTAAACATTTTCTCAAACATAAGTCATGAACTCCGTTTTCACAAAACCTATGTATCTCACAGGCATTTTTATGCTGACGTACCTATTTTTACGCATGTTTCAGGTGCTGTCTTGAGATGATTGTTGATGCATGCTACATTTAGGATGGACTCGTGCCTTAGCAACTTTAAAACTTGGAAGATCATAGTTGTACTTATGTGATTGTAATAGAACAACGAGTTCATTTAATCAATAAAACAATATTTAAATTTCCATGTGTTATGAAACAATGATTCTGTTACAACACTCCCCGACGTTTCCGCCACGTTTTGTTGTTACACGTGGTCGGGGTGTGACAGAAAAGTTGGTATCAGAGCTCATGGTTATAGGGAATTAGGTTATTAGTAATGCTTTGACCTAGTCTATAACCTTCCTAGGACCCTAACGCGAGTTTACTTGCGTTTAGTCATAAAACAACACCGTCACCTATCCTTAGGCGACGACCGCAACAAGAACATAAATTTCAAAACCGCTTTGAAAACTAATCATCCGTTCTAGGATGATTGATTACTAGGTTTTGAACCCTCTGTTATAAGGTTTTGAACCCCTTTGAGTTTTCAAAACTCTCGTCAAAGTTGGTCTAAATAATGTGAACACGTGCAATCCGGAAGAGTGGATGCCTGTACCCTGAGTTTTCTGTCTGAGGCTAGAGTGTTCGTACAAATCCACATAATCGGACCAGTCACTCTTACCTGGGAACTCTTGGGGTGAGTGTCCACTTATAGGCGAGCATGTCTTCGCGATACATTATTTTTGACCTATTTGCTTTGATTACTCACCAGGTCATTTGTTGCTTTGTAGTAACAGACAGACGGCCACTATCCTTGCTTTCATCAGATTTGTTTCATCTCATTCTTTTCGTCTAATTCTCTCACTCGTTTCCTCTCATGTTTCCTCTTTTAGAATGCCTCCTCGACGCGACAATCAGATGGCGAATGCCGAACTGGCGGAAATCATCGCGCAACAAATGGCTGCTGCCTTCCCAATTCTTTATGCTCAAATAACTCAAGCCATCAACAACAACAATGCTCCATGCAATTTCAAGATTTTTAACTCAGCTAAACCGCTCAAGTTCAATGGTTCTGAGGGAGCAACTGGTCTTCTTCAATGGTTCGAGAGCATTGAGAACACTTTCCGTCACGTTCAGTGTCCTGAAAATCGCAAGGTCGAGTTTTCTTCGAGTGTGTTTCAGAAGAGGGCTCTTACATGGTGGAATGGGGTTATGAGAGACCGCGGTGCAGAGGTTGCATTAGCACAGACTTGGGCCGAGCTTAGGGCTCTTATGATGAAGGAGTTCTGTCCTCGTCATGAGCTTAGGGCTCTAGAAAGGGAATTTGATGATTTAAAGCAAGACAGTGGGGAACATCGAGCCTATACTGATCGCTATGAGGAATTGAGCTTGTTATGCCCTACTATGGTTACGCCTCTGGATAAGGCGATTGAGAAATACATTGATGGGCTTCCTGACGTAGTTCAGGACATCGTTACTGGCAGCAACCCTACTACTGTCAGACAAGCCATTGAATTGGCTGCCACTCTGACTGAATCCCAAATCAGGAAGCGCAAGCTGTTTCGGAAGGGCGACTTAAGACCATCTGACAAGACTGCTCATGTGGAACCAAAGGAAGAAAGTGCTGAGGTGTCCAAGAAGAAAAAGCGCAAAGCCTCTCAAAGCTACGCTGTAACTGCTCAAGACAAACAAGTTGCACCAAACCAGCCAACACAACCTCGTAAAAGACAAAACTATGTTGGTACCGCACCGTTGTGCAACAAATGCAACCGTCATCATCTAGAACAAGAGCAGTGTCACAAATGTACCCACTGTGGGCGGTTGGGACATTTGATCAATGTTTGTCGTTATGCAAATCAAACTGCTGCAAACCCTGCTGCTGTTCAAGCACGGTTCCCTCCAGGGTCATGTTATAACTGTGGTGACCTTACCCACTACAGAAACAATTGCCCAAGGCTTGTTAACATACCTCCAGCGCGTGGACGAGTGTTCAACATCAATGAGACAAACATGAACAATGATGCAGCAGTGAACAATTAGTGTTTTGTATTACCTTAGTTGCTATCTTTTGACACTTCAAGACAAATCCGTTGCTACATAAATAAAGATTTGTTGTTTTTATTTATGCAAAATTTATGCGTTTGTGTGAATGCTTGATGCAACTTTATGATGTCAACCCAAAAACAAACTACTCGTATGGTTCTGTCATATTATGATCACTTGTGATCTCCCCAAGAACCTTAAACTCTCGTTTCTTTTAAGAAACAAAGTCAAACACTTATTGAGAATCCCTCTATCTTTACAGATAGATCTTCATAAAACGTTAAAGTGCCAAATGAAATCCATAGGTTGGATTCCTAGTGTGCCTTAATATCCATACCTAAGGATAACAAAATAAAGAATCAAGTTAACTAAATTTGTGCTTATGTATTTTCTTACATGTTTTGTGGTTGTATGTGATCCATCCAAATCCTCATAGAATCTTTCATATCTTCATACGAGAGATTCATAATGGGATATCCAAAGATACTATCTTAAACCCTTAATGGATTTCAACAGTGTAGTTAAGTCCCTCGGGTTATAAAGTATTATTCTATAATTGGACCTCTTGAAAGGTCTGCTTAAACAGATTGATTTTGAAAATCTGATTAGAAATATCATGTGATGATATAAAAATGATCCCTTAAGCGGTCTATTTAAAGAGATCGTACGACGGTCTAGTTAAGAAGATCATGTGTTGATCTAGTTAAAAAGATCGTTCGTTGATCGAATTAAAAGGATCCTTTGGTGGTCTAGTCAAATCGCTTCATATTTATTCAAGAAATTTTTCCTACGGATTATGAAATGGACTGTGCGGACTGTGCAAGGAATTACGTAATTATGGAGGCCTACATAATTATGGAATCAGTGCACAGGAACCACAGGAAGTTTCATCATGTGTTAAGACCTAGTGACAAGAATGATACGGGAGAAGTCTCGGACCTCGACCAATGTCATTTATTCTCACACTCCCCCAATTCTGATCTCAATCACACACCAAGTTTTCCTATGATAAGCCTTCATAAGAAACGTTCGTCAATCAGTAGTTCAAAATTTCATGTTTTACTATTTCAAGGAATTCACTCTGAGGGTTAACAAATTCGCTAAGAATCCTAACATGGCCCAGGGTTTTACCTAAGGGTTCAATGGATCTATTATAAGGCGAAACCTTCACAGCTGTCCTCACGAGTTTCCTCTAGAATTAAATTTCGGGACGAAATTTCCTAAAGTAGGGGAGACTGTGACACCTGTGTCACTTCAACCATCAAACAAATGCCAAACCAAGGAAATATTGTATTTCATACTTGGGATTTGTATAAATATGTGTATGCTTTGCACATATCAATTCTTGTTCAATTTCATACTCTACAACGCTTTCTGGAGAATTATACGCAAACTGGTGCATAAACGTACTCAGTTTAATGCGACAAATACTCCGGGAGACCATCATACACTTAACATACCTTAAATAACCTTTACATAACTTAGAAATAAGTTTTGAAGGCTTTGGTATGGCAAAAACAAGTTAATTCGCTTACAGGGACTAAACTTGACAAACTGCGAAAGTATGCCAATTTGAACTGTAACGAACATTCCGGAACATGTCCATAAGTTAAACATACCATATATATCCTTTACATAGCTTAGAAATAGGCTTTGAGGGGTTTGGTATGCTAAAACAAACTTTTGGATCATTCAGGGACTAAATGTGTCAAAAAGTGCATAAGTTTGCACTTTCGCGCATAACTCACGTTCTGAATACATCCGGACATCCAAAAATTTATGTAAGCATCCTTATATTATGCCTTAGTGTTTGGCATGAGAAAAATCCATTTGTCGCGTCATTTGGATCGTCTTTCACGCTTATGCGCATTCCGTCGTAATTAAGCGAACATCGCGATCGTACGGCCAAACGAACCGACATCCGGAATATTTTTGAGCATATTTCAAGTCCCCTACACTTTAAATTCATCTTAGAGCCTTGAAATGAGGTTAACGGGGCTTAAACATGCCAAAAATGGGCCAAAATACGTGTTTCTGAAGTGCAGGGACCAAAATTGAAAATTCTGGTCTGGGAACCTTAGGCGGGGCGCGTAAGGATTTGCCAAATCCTTAGGCGGGCCGCGTGAACATGTCTGACAGAAAGATTTTGCATTTAATGCAGAATCTGGCCTTTCGTTCGATCAAAGGGCGATGCCTTTTCACCCAATGAAGAGCCAAGGGTCAAGTTCACTGAACTTATCCACTTGGACACATGTACGCACGAGATCAAGGCACGATATTCGATAAAACGATCCTAACGGTTCCACTTTTCCTATAAATACCCCCCCCCTTTAGTGTAAAATTCACAAAATCAGATCTTAGAGCTCTAAGTTGAAACCATTGTTTCATACCTGAGCTACTTGGTCTTGATTAGCACTCGGGGACCCTCCGTAAGTCTTCTTTCGCTCTTTTATTCGCTTTTCGAGTCCGAAAGTCAACGTTTTGTTGACTTTCTGCATTGACCAGCTTTTGGTCAATGTGAAGTTCATGGAACTTCATAACGTGAGCGTGATCACGATGGTTATGGTCCATAGTGACCATACCTACTGATTACCACATTATCTAGGCTCAGTGACGAGTCGTAGTTTCGGCCAAAATGCGCATTCTTGCGTATTTTGTAACCAAACTACTCGTGGGCATCAAAGCCGTTTGTTTTGATGCCAAACCTGTTTCTAAACTTAGTTAAGCATGTTCTAACATGCTTAGCTCGTCACTTTTAGTTTAGTGCTTATATAGGGTCGTAAGGTAAGCGATTTAAACCATCGCTTATACTTTCGAACCCGACCCATTTGGTCGGTCATTAGGACCCGACCAAACACATTTGGTGACCATAGCTATAACCTTCCGAGGTTATACCGTGTGGTCGCAATGTTAGGCGTTCCGAACGCGTTCTACGCGAACGACGCGTTAGGGTAGCATAAGCTACCTAAACGGGTCGTGATGGACCGTAAGCACTTAGATTAGGTTTTATTTTAGTATGTAGGCTTTGCTAAGCCATATTACACAAGTCTCCATACTCGTTTGGTTTACGAACCCGCGTACTGTCCGATCCTTCCGATTTGGTCCGGTATATTAACATAAGCTACCTATTAGGTGCCGTTGATATTCCGTGATTTTTAGCATTATCCGGTTATTATATAAGGAATCCAAAGCAATCTCAGGTGAGTACATAGTTCCCCTCTTTTACTGTTTCTGAACTGTTTTGGGGTGAAGCATGTGTACCTATCTGTTATTTTCATGATTTCAAAGTATAATTGATTATACATGATAGTATTTATCTTTTGACAAACTAAATGACTATCTATGGTTTAAACACTGATTTCTCAAAAAATTACAAAAGTAATTGTTGGAATAGTACCTATTTTGTTCACCAGACCGATTGGTAGTATGATATAGCGCTATAGGACTAGACACCCCATTCCTGTTGTCATGGAATGTCTGAAACCAATTCGTTTCTCCATCCAAATAGGGATTTCCTTTGTGGTATCCCTATAGTCTCAAAGGTGTAGTTTGATGCACCAGGTCTGAATGAATTCTTAAATCGCACCTTTAAAGTATATTTTGATATACTCCCAAAAAGTATAGTTTGATATACTCTCATGTGTGGTGTTGTACAAGAACCAACATATATTTTGTAATCATCCAAAGCATATTGTGATATGTTACTTACATAACAAAAACATAGTTTAATATGTTATTTATCACATCCAAAGCATATACTGATATGTTAGTTACAAAACCAAAAACATGGTTTAATGTGTTATTTATAAATCCAAGGCATACTTGTAATATACTACTGAAAACTATTATTTTGAACAACTAAAGTATATTTAATATACTATCTATCAAACGATTTAGTTTTGGTTAGTGTTTAGATAACGGAACGAGTGTAATGTGATGAAAACATGGTAGATACGCCGCTGGTACTTCTTATATATAAGTGTTTTCATTGCATTACATACCGTGGCGTTATTTAGTACACTTGGGTTAACAATATTGGAACTGAAATATATTTTAATATATTACTTATTCAACTTTCTTAAAACCAAGGTATATTTTATATATACCATAAACGTTATATTAAAACATTGTTTTTCAAACAACTTAACTTATACAAACTCATTTTACATGGTTATTCAGTTAACCATACATTTTTCTCTTATTTATACATATCATCTGATCCTATCGTTTTTCAAATGATTTACAAGACAAAGCAAATTTACAAAGTTCATGACTAAACATTTTCTCAAACATAAGTCATGAACTCCGTTTTCACAAAACCTATGTATCTCACAGGCATTTTTATGCTGACGTACCTATTTTTACGCATGTTTCAGGTGCTGTCTTGAGATGATTGTTGATGCATGCTACATTTAGGATGGACTCGTGCCTTAGCAACTTTAAAACTTGGAAGATCATAGTTGTACTTATGTGATTGTAATAGAACAACGAGTTCATTTAATCAATAAAACAATATTTAAATTTCCATGTGTTATGAAACAATGATTCTGTTACAACACTCCCCGACGTTTCCGCCACGTTTTGTTGTTACACGTGGTCGGGGTGTGACACATTAGCAACTTCTACTGTCAAAGGCTTACCTAGTTTCGTTCTAGACACGCGAAGCAATGGCTCAAAAGATAACGACACGAAACTCTTATCGGCCCCTGAATCAAAAAGAACAGACGCAGGTTGATTATTAACAAAGAACGTACCGTTCACCACCTCATTGTCTGCTTGCGCCTCAACAGCATTCATGTTAAAAGCTCGTCCACGAGTCTGAGCCTGAACTGGATTTGCATTAACCAGCCTTGGACACTGGTTTCGATAATGGGTCAGGTCTCCGCAATTAAAGCACGAGCCAGGAGGATAGTGAGGTCGTGCAGCTTGTGCTTGCTATTGTACAGGTAGTTGAGCTACCTGCTGAGCTGGATTTCGAGC